>NC_134460.1:91340874-91642974 GCF_047948215.1 Lycorma delicatula
TAATAGATATGCCAAACATTTCTCAATTCTTGTTTTGTGAGATATGAATGCAGCAGGGAAAGATCAGTCAATGAAAATATGTTGTTTTGCAAATTAATACCCGGTCATGCAACAGGACAATGTATTTAATGAAGCTACAAAAACTACAACAGATTGTTCAAAATTTATTACAGTATTCAGTAATGGTGTAAAGGCGATAACAGGAAAGAACAGTGGATTTCTGAAAAAATTAAAAGATCATCTTATACGAAGGGCAGAATGGATGCACTGTTTCCTTCCCAGACATGCTCTTGCAACAAAAAATCTCAACTAAACTATTTTTAAAGGTATAAAAAATGGTTAATTTTATTTAAAGTCGACTATTACAGAACAGGCTGTTTGTAAACTATACGATGAAATGGGTGAAAAGAAAAAAAATCATCTTTTCCCTACAGAAGTCAGATGATTATCTGTTATCACAGGGTAAAATGTTAACGGAGTTTTTGGAATTATGAGATAGATTAATTTTTTTCCATTTTAAACAAACACCATTCGCAATGTTTTTAAGAATAATGAGAATGTGTATGTTTCAGCTGGCTTACTTAGCTGATGTATTTTTGCATTTAAATGACTTAATGCGAATTTAAAAGGCAGTAATAAATACATTTTATTAATAAAAGACAAAGTTCATGCTTTCATAAAGAACCTAGATATCTGGATTATTCACCTTCAAAGAAAAATATGGATTAAGAAGACACTATTTATTCACCACAGTTTGGATGGCTGAAGATGTATTTGCGAGAGCTAAAATTCAGTTGGTGGAGTACTTCCTGGAAGAAAAAAATGATTTCTCGAAGAGATGGGTACTGATCCATTCAGTGAAAATGTTGTTGCAGCTACTAAGTTACCAGTTAAGATTCAAAACCAGCTCATAGAATGTTCACTGACAAAACGTTACAACTACAAATCACATCTGATGGTTTAGATACTTTTTGGCTTGCTTATCGAAGTGAATATGGAAATTTACTCACAAAAACATTGAAAATATTAATCCCTTTCACTAAGTCTTACCTGTGTAACGGGATTTTCGTGTATGGTTGTGCAAAAAATTAAATATAGGAATCATATTTTATCACTTGAAACAATTGGCTTCTCTGTGTTTGTAACATATATCCACATATGGAGAAAATTTTAAATGAAAAACAAACGCAACCATCTCATTAATTTTCTTTACATATGTACTTATAATTGTAAATAAAATATTTTTTTCTCATAAAATAATTGTATTACTGTTTACGTGTAAATTTGTAGGCTAATTTCACGAACCCCAGATAGAGAAATGCTGCTCTAATTCAAATGTGCCACTTAACTCTTGAATTAGTGTTTTTTTAAAATGCCAAATTTTAAAATTTAAGATAATATAGACTTGAGTATTACGATAGTGCTTTGTAATTTTATTCTTTAGGTTTATTAAATTTATATTTTTATCCAAAATGTTAACAAGCCTACAGAAAATGATAATTTATAAGAAAATCTTAACCTTGCAAAAAAATAAGAAAATGAATACATAGAAACAAATGCCTTGCTAGTTAACAAATCTTAAATGGCTTCATGTAAGCTAAGATTGTCTGGAATGTGAGAATATGAATTACTTTTTACCCAACTTTTCCAAATAATTTTATTTAATTTTCATTGAAAATACTTATCTGGATTTCAGAACGGCATAAGAGAAAGACAATAATTACGCTATAAAAATCTGATATTAAGATTATATTAATCTTCCTAAATACAAGTAAAATGAATTGATTTTTTAATTTATTGTTCTATATATTAGTAGTAAAAAAGGTTAAACCTTTTTACCTTCAGGGAATATGTATTTACAAGTATCACTAATAAAACATGTTTTTTAGTTTAATACTTTGAATAAGAAAATGAGTTAATAGGAACATGCAATTGTTTCTTGGAATTTAATTTTAATATTTTCACTACGGTCATTAAATGTCTAGTTGAAATAATATTTCTTATTATTACATTCTAGGAACCTAAACATTCTACGTTATCTTTTTATGTATGCTGTAATTTACAAATTTTTCATCTATCTATACAAGTTTACTCCCATTCCGTAAGTCAAATATTTAAGGAGCCTTTTCATTTTTATATATTTCCTTAGTTTATGAAGGATCTATTTGAAATTACTACATTCCTTTACATACCAACTAATAACTTTCCACTAGAAGTAGAATTTGAAAAGTAAATTGTAATCTGTACTTAGACATATGTAACTTGTTTACTTTGATAATAATAAAACAAACTTCTTTCCTTTTATCACTTGTTGGTAGGTTACTGTGCAGGCATTGTATTTTTCTCATTGTTAATCCTATTGACTATACACATAAAATAAATGTTGATACTTCAGGAAATGTATTTTACAACATCTGAGCTATCAGAAGGCCATGGTAAAACTACTGACTTGTCTGTTTTTTGAAATTGTATTTTACCTTGTATCCATTCCATTAAATACATCATAAAAAAGAAGAAGCAGAAATAATGTTGATTTGGAAACAGAATACTAAGTAATTTTGTGGATTTCCCAAATTGATAATTTTAAATCATACTTTACAAACTGTAAAAAGGTGGTTAAAATTTCTTTACGATGAAATTAGGAATTATAGTTAGATTAATTAATGGTTAAGTTATAGTAATCATTGTACTTTTAGTTAATAAAAGTTCAATAAATTATAATATGAAAAATGTAGAAATAAATGTGTTTACTGCAAAATCCTGCAAGTAGTCTTCAACAACTGATTGCTCACTAGTTGTAGGCAATTGGCCACAATAATGTGGTATAGTTTTAAGTGCATTAATGTTTGTTCCAAGGACAATTATTTTCCCATAATTCTCTGATTATGTGTCTGTGAAATACACTGAATCAAACATTTGTTTTTCTATTTACTGATCAACTCACCAGAATGGCAAATTTGGAAGACCAGTTTGCTTCAGTTATACCAAGAATAATGAAATGTAGTCTGTTTAGTTGAATGATAAAAAGTATAATAATGATTACTAATTATAATGGTTACAGGTAACATTGAAATTCAAGGATTAGTCAAATATAAACCAAACCCTTTTGTTTATAACATTTATTAGAACAGAATAAAAATTCATTTGCCTTTGTTCATAGTTTCCATGAAGTTTACAAATTTTTCCCTACAGAGGGAGCTTAATGAACTCTTCATAAAAATCTGAGGATGTCAGAAGGCAATTGTGCACAAATTCCTTTACTTTGTGGTTGCTTTAAAAACAACGTCCTCTCAGTGTCTCCTCCAAGAGCCTTAACAATAAAAAGACACTGTAAGGCGATTTCTAAGGTTTCCCAATAAATTTTGCCCTGTTTATCCAGAGTGCTGACGGCTATGTGAGGCCTGGCATGTCATGGAATCATATCTGATTGGTTAATGGCACTTTTTGTTCATGGAGACTGCTTTCACTTTACTGTGTGGCGAAGATATAGACCGAGTGGTTTCTCGAATGGAATTAAAGAAGGCACCGGGGATTGACCAACTTGACCCGGATATTTTCCATCATCTATTGCCTGTCATAAGAGAGCCACTCGGCAGACTGTTCACGGGATGCCTAAGCTGGGGCTGCTTTCCGGCTTGCTGGAAGGTTGCTTTGGTAAGGGTACTACTGAAACCTGGAAAGGATCCTGTGAGATCGGCAGTTATCAGCCTCTTGCTGGTTCTCGGCAAGTTGCTTGAAAGGCTGGTTGTGGAACGGCTCGAAGAAAGCATCGATATGAGCTGTATTCTAAATCGAGGACAATATGGCTTCATGAAAGGGGTTGGCACCGAGGATTGCATCTTAAATGCTCTTACCGAGGTGGAAAGCGCCGACTGCAAATATGTTTTGGCTATTTTTATTGATATAGAGGCAGCATTTCCTTCCTTGTGTTGGAGTTCTGTTCTCTATGCTTTGGAATGCCGCGATGTTCCCGAAGCCATACAGGCCGTGGTACGAGACTACTTGTCTAACCGTACGGCTCTGTTTAAGGATGCGCACCTAGTTGTGGAAAAATCCGTCACCAGGGGAAGCCCGCAGGGTTCCGTTCTCGGTCCCCTGCTGTGGAACCTGGTGTTCGATGGGTTTCTGGGGTTGACATTCCCAGAAGGAGTCACGGCCCAGGCTTTCGCCGATGACTGTCTCCTCTTAGCTCGTGGAAATTCACGACCACAGCTAGAAAGCAGAGCGCAGGCGGCTTTGTCAACCGCCAAAGGCTGGATGGACATACAAAATTTAAAGATTTCTGTGCCCAAGACGAAGTTTATGCTTTTGAAGGGCACAGACAAATTATCATGCAGTCGAAACCCCCACATTAGGTATAAAGGCTGTGTAACCAGCCGAGTAAGGGTTCATAAGTACCTAGGTGTTTTGTTTGATGACAAGTTGCTTTTTAGCAACCACATTAAACAAGTTGCGGCGGAAGCTGCCTCTGTGATGCACAAACTTAGAAGGATTGCTCGGAAAGACTACGGGCTATCTGGTCGCCAAATGTACTTGGTGTACCGAGGTGTCTTCGAGAGTATGATCACATATGCGGTGCCAGTTTGGGCGCACAGGTTGGATAGAAATAGAGCACTGCTTCTAAATTTAAGGAGTGCCCAGTGCAGAGCCTTAATTGTATGCACTGGTGTTTTTAAAACAACCTCCTATGAGGCTACTACCGCATTGGGAAAGGCTCTCCCAATCGATTTAGTGGTGAAAGTTCGAGCAGCCATGTGGAAGTTGCAAAGAGGTCGGGAAACCGAGGTATTTGGGATGCGGTTTCAGGCCGGGCTAGAACCGGAACGGAACGGCTATCACAATGCACCGGGTCTAAATTTCGAAGAGTTGCCCATTTCCTGCCTGCAGAAGAGGCTTTGGAGCCTCGGGATGGAGGCATGGCAGCATGAATGGCACACCACGACTAAGGGAAGATCTCTGTATAGATTTATACAGGATCTGGGGGGATGGTATGCCTCGAGTTCATTTTTAAGGGCGGCAGGTGACCAAGTGCTCACCAACCATGTGAATTTGATGCAATATCTGTTCAGGTTTCACCTAGCGGCTGATGAGTTGTGTGTCTGCGGGGAGGTCCAGTCGAACGAACATCTAATGTTCGACTGCCCTGCTCTTGGGGGGGGGGGGCAGAGACCGGGCCACCCTGGAACTTAGAGGTAAGGGGGAAAACTGGCCGCTCATAAACGGTGAGTCAATGTGGCGTGAGCCGCATTGTCGGACTGTGTGGGAGTTCCTCGACGAGGTTGCGATGTTCAACCGTCATCGTTAGATTGTTTAATTTAAATGGGATTTATTGATTCCTGTAGCGTGTCTGTGGGAAGTCTTCCTTGAAATAATGGCTGCCATCAGCCAGTAATAAGCTCCAAGCGCTTTAAATGGTGGACAAGCACTAGCTGGCAAACAGCGACCGAGGCGTGGCAGCTTAAATTGCCGTCTTTCTAACTTATAACTTTTTTAGTTTTAAATTGTAACAAGGGGTGCGCCTCCCCGATCTAGTTTTAATGTGACAAGTGAGCGGTAGGGACACATAAAGCGGGTGCTGTACGGCACCCAGCTTAACCGCTCACTAGGAGCATTAGGAATAACGAGGTCGCAAATCTGTTTTTGAGGCACAGTAGCCGTTTTTTTGGCACGGAACATTTGGTCTATGCTCTAGGGCGACCGAATGGGGTGGTGGCGGGAGAGATGCCAGCTAACCAAATTACTGTGTGGCAATAGCACCTAGCATTCATATTGCAATGTTCAAGGAAAAACATCAATGAGCAACACACCATTCCAGTAAAAGATAGGCATGTTTTCACCTGTACAGTGCAAGGATCTCCATGTCATACATGCTAATTTCAAGTCAAGATTATAGTGATGAATCCAAGTCTCATCATATATTACTATTCAATGTAAAAAATATTTCTTTCTCTTCAAAACTGATTCAGGAGCCTTATACAAATTGCCAGTTTTTGTTTCTGGATCAAAAGTCTTGGAACCAACATTGCATACACTTTGATAAAACCAAGGTATTTTACGATAGTAGAATAGGTAGTTCCATGACTAAGAGCCATTTCTAAAGAAACTTCACCAACCATAAAGTGCTGATTGTCTTCACTTCAGTGATGTCACAGATCATTCAAATGCTGTCATCCATCACACTTGCCCTTAAATGCTTATTCTAACTAATTTTCTACAGCTTCACTCCTTCCTTTAAATTTGCTGGCCCAACTGTAGATTTGGGTACATGATATCATATCCCAAAACTGCAAATGCAGTCTACGCAAAATTTTGGAGAGTTTGATGTTCTTAATCATGAGAAACTTCATAATATGTTGAGCAACCGATGATGGAACCTCTTGCTCTATTTGATGTCAATGATGCAACTGGAGCATCTATACCCTCCCCACATATTCACTATTAATAATAACACTCTGCATCAGCTAACTTATGTTTGTATGAAGCCATGAAGAAAAGTCAGGTTTATATTTACTCATCCTCATATATTAACAAGAACATTATTTTAAAAATAAGAGTAAAATATAGTACTATAATGGAAATAAATTGTAAAAAGAAATAAAATTTGTATTGTAAAATAAATTTACTTTTTTCAATATAAGGAAAATATACAAAAATCAAATTAAAAAAAAAAATACTAATATAATAAATTTGCATAAAAATTGTTTAAGCAATTTTTCTCTGTTACTTCAAGATTAAAAGTCTTGTTTCCAATTTTTCCATTTCATAGGCAAGTCTAGATCAATCACAATTGCTTCATTAATATGAGGATACTCATACAACCAAATGTTCTATTAACCATAAATGAGTTTCTACTGAATTGCCAGCCTAATTTTTAACATATATTACAGACTTTAGTAAAAAATAATTCAAAATATTTTATGTATTTGAAAATGATGTATTCTAATCAAGATTAAAAGCTTTAACAAGTAAAATTTTATATTTTTCTCAACTTTCTCTTCTGGTTTACAAACCAAACAATTCATAAAATTCAAAAACGTATAAATAAATTATCTTCCAATAACATTAAGCATTACAAATACGTATATGAACATATGGCCAACAAAGCTGTCATTCACAAAATAAAATCGGTACTGGAAGATAAGTTTTAAAAATGAATATAAAAACCACCAGTAATAAGCAATAGTAAATTAATTTGTATAAATGATTATAATTAAAGATGCTTGGTATGATTATATCAAAAACATAACACAAAAGTAATTTTTTTGTAAAAACTCCATTAATGAAATAATGATGTGCAACTTATAATGAAATTATGTACTAGTAAGAAATAAACACATCTTTAGGTTTATATAATGTTGCGTAACAGATGACATTTATTCAAACTTATTTTTGATCTATAATAAAATACTATTATTATTTTTCACCTAATTGGTTGTTTTTAATTTTTCTATCTAGAGGGGTAAAGAAGTCCTTTTCTATGATATAACATACATCAACTGATCTCATTTACATGATGAAGTGCCAGGTTTGTTAGAAGTTGATGTAATTTTCACTTGTTCAGTGAGAATTTTGAGATAAGTGGTGTTAACACAAAAAAAAAAAAAAAAAAAAAAAAAAAAATGTAGAAAGACTTGCTACTGGTTTGCATGAATGTGCAAATGAAAATGAAAACTATGAAAGCATGAAATAGATTCATTAAGTGTTTTGTTAAAGAAACTCAATAACAGTAACATTGTCAAAGAGAAAAAAATCCTTTTCCATTGGGCCAGTCCTTGATTTGAAACAATATGAACATCCTTCCAGTCAACTGAATAGCTCTGATATTGTTGAGGATTCCTGTTTACTTCTTTTAATTCAACTAGGAAAAGGTCTTTTTTAAGAGCTAAATGCTACCAGTTTAAAATTTCAGAAAATAATGAAAAACAATCTTGGTTTTAAACCCTTTAAGCCTGTTGTTTTAATGAGCTTTCTGACCAAGACACGACTTCAAAAGAAGCTTGTTGCAAAGCTCTTTGGTGTTTTTCCATTGTTGAATTACGGAAACTAGTTTTTTGTTTAATAAATATGCTATTTACCAGTAAATAAGTGTGCACTTTTGGTGTAATCCCTATTTTATGAGGAAAACATAGACCAGTCACTATATGCAATGATGAGGGCTATATATTTAAAACATATCTGACAGGACTGTACTTTCTTGTACAAAGTGTTAACAGCATTTCATATCTTAACTTAATTTCGATGCTTGAATATCATTTTATTCCTCAGCTTTGACTGATTGGAGTGGAATGACTTTAAAATTCAGATGTGCCTTGAAGTACAGACTTAACCTGTGGGAACTCTCTTTCAGGCATAATCAAAGAAACATTTTACCATCTGCAACTAAAAAATGTTGATGAGCTGGAAACTGCTCTAAGGATTGTTTTTAAAACTTTGATCCCTCAACAGGAACAGAATGTAAATTTGTATAATGAAAAAACTGTGTGGGTAATGGGGGAGCACATATTGTTGCAATTTAAAGTATGTTTTATATGTACAAATATTAAATTAACTAACGCAAACAATCAACCTTTATTTTTTTACATGGAAAAGGACCTTGTGTCTACTATAGATAAAGAAAAAAATAATTCTAATTTTACTATCCTTAGGTGATAGATTATTTACATAAAAAATTAACTTATAATGGAAGATGGGTTTAATGTTCTTAAATCTAAGTAACATTTTAATATCAATGATGACAACTATAATACGTTTTTCCACAATTATCAATATATCAATCTAACAACCATTAAAAATAAAACATAAACACAATTTAAAAAAAATCATTAATATATTAAAAAAACTATAACAACTGAAATGTAATAAAAAGGATCTTCCTTCATTTGTTTATCAGATGTTTACCTATAATACCATAAAAATAAGAATAAATTTGCAATATTATATGCTTGCTGCATTTAAAATGTTAACAGCTTCTTGAGTTATTTTTAAAATAATTGATTACGATAAAAGAGAACAATTCAGTGAAATGCATGATGAAGTTGAAATTAAACTTAAAACATACATTTCAAAATATGTAACTAAAATACTGCTGAAAATAATTATTTCTAACTTATATGAATAAAAAAAACTTACACTAAAGGAAAAAATTATGAAGACAAAATAACAGCATTTACAGCACAGAATTATTAATTGATCTGACAAAAGTTTTGTTATTCTCATTAAATAGTTTAATTGTAATTAAGCAAAACATGATTTTTTTTGTAACTACATCCTACTTTCTTTTATTTATAGAGAGGTAAATGAAACAGTAAATTAATATTTCATCTAACCCAAACTGATGTATCTGCTATCACAGTAATCGTATCTACATCAGGATTTAAATTATAGTCTGAAAAACTGTTGTATCTCATTTAGTGGAGATTCTCATATTTAAAACAAAATTCTGTAAACTTTCTAATATTTACAAATAAAAGTTTTGAGTTATTTCTCATAAATATATATGGATAACACAAAATCCTTTAAAAACATAATGGCAAAGAGGATAAGTAAAATTGGGTAAAACTTTAAACAGATCTCCATTAAAAAATAGAAAAATCTGATATGACACTTTGCCAAATCAACAACGAAGTGTTTGTATATCAATCAAAATGTTAATAAACATCTTAAACGCTTTATAACAGAGAAATACATATTCATTGGCTGAATATTGACAATTGTGGATTCTGTTAACAAAATAAAGGCTGTGAAGCACATATTTAATTTATGTACAATAATTTATCTAACATTTAATTACACTAGAAAGGATAATTAGTAAAATTAATACTAAAAAAAAAGACTGAAATAAATTAATATAAGGCACATAAATAAAAAATTCACTATTATGGTCTTTCATTAGGAAGGCAGAAAATTCTCACGCTATTTTAACAAATTAATTCAAGATCCACACATTAGACAATCATCTTTATTTTCTAGAGAACAAACCATTGCACTCATATTGAATGCTTTCTCTGCTTCTGCATTTTTAATGGTTTTTGAACTTCCATTTTCAGTATTGTCATTACTTCTACTATTACTTGGGCTTCCTGTATTTATATCTTTCCTAATCTTTGTTTTATCAACTGTGAACTGAATAGCTTGAGCAGCAGGCTTTGTTCGCAAATAGTACATACCAGTCTTTAATCCCTGTAAAAGAAATTATAATTCATTAGTAAAATCATGTTGGTTTAAAGATTCACTTAGCTTTTGAAACTAAAAATATAATAATGAGACTTTTTATAAAGAATTTTTTTTATTTTAGGATATTTGGCTAATTTCATGGTACAATTTTAAAAAAAAAGTGGATACTACTTTTTGATTTCTTAAATGTTGATTATATTAATATAAATAATCACATTAAGAAATTTTACTCATGATTTTCCACATTGGATAAACAAATGGTCCAGAAAATTAAGTTCAAAATTGCCTCATGTTGTTTGTCATCAAGCTAAAATTACAAGGAAACAATTATAACTACTGATTACCTTTTTCAATTCGTTCCATCACTACTTATGAAAATTAAATATCACATTAATTTCAGAAAATATTTTCATATAAAAAATAAGCTTTTATAATAAGTAAATGAAATTACCAGGGAATTACAAAACCATGCTTCCTGTTTTTCTAAATGCAAAAAGCAAAACATGATGTATCTGCTGCTGTAGTAATTGCATCTACATGGGGATTTTAATTATTGTCTGACAAATTGTTGTATCTCATTTAGTGGAGATTTTTATAACTAAAACCAAATTTTGTATATTTTCTATTATATATAAATAAAAGTGATAAATATTGCTATATTTATTCTGATAAATATAGCTAAATAAAACCAAATCCTTTAGACATAAAGAAAGGACAAAATTGGTTTTATACTACTCTTGGTTTTTATAAAGCAGTGTTAATAGTGTTATAAAGCAGTGTTCCAGATAGCTTATATCTTCTAGTTACACTAACCTTTTGTAACTACACTCACCATAGGGACAGAAACTCTATATTTGTAGTAATCATAAACACATAATTGTTGTAGACAACTTGACTAAATAAAAATGCTCCTAAAAAATGACAAAATCAATCTCAACAAAAACAAGAATGCAATGCCCGGATTACTAGATAAGGTGGATTTTATTGCCTTCTTCCCAGAACCAAATGCTGAACATTAGGCATGCTAAACCCATCAAACTCATTGGTAAATTTTACTACATTCACCCTTACAAGTAATATGTTCACTCCTAACCACAGAAACTGACTGTATTTGACACATTACCATCAGAAAAAGCACATTAGACTGGTGCATCTTATTCCTTGGGTGCTTTACCCATGTCATAGCCACAATTAAGACAAGACAGGTAGTGTAGAGAAACAAATTAACTACTCCTTTCTGCTATGTATTGATACATTATATATACTGCTTCAACTGAGTAGGAGAAGAGTAAAATACAATATTGTTAATTTATCACCAAGAAAGCCTATTTGATTAAACTTTTACTTTAACTTTGCTAGGCAAGGAAGGTTCAGAGGCTGTACCTGGACCTTGCTTGCTAGTCAATGCTGGATAGATTTTTCTTTTATATCCCCACATATGATAAATTGTAGATATTAACCACCTAAAAACTTTTACCATCATTTAACTACACTTCCTTAACACTACTGCTCTCTGAAAATCAATTAATCTGAATGCTACAGTAACATACATTTTTTTTTTTTTTTTAATGGAACGGCAGCAATGAAAAAATTTGTTAAAGCATACAAGTATAACTATTATAAAATAATCAACTATAATTAATAGTTAATAGTTCGGTTTCACTATATGTACTACTGAATACTATAAACTTTAACAGATAATAATCAAGCATCATTTAATTACAAATGATTCCAGTCTTGAATTTTTCACGATGACAAAATAAAATTATCAAAAAGCTGAAATTCTTGAATATTAAAACTATCTAAGATATTTTTTAAAAATTAAAAATAAAAAACTTACCAGTTTCCAGGCATGAAAATGCATTGATGACAGTTTGGCATAATTTGGTTCTGCTATATGGATATTCAGTGACTGAGATTGGTCAATGAAAGCACCTCTATCTGCTGCCATCTTAAGAACAACCTTTTGTGAAATTTCCCAAACTGTTTTATACAAAGCCTTTAGTTCATCTGGTATTTCAGGAATATTCTGTTGAAAAAAATAATTTGTAATACCATTTTCTCTTCAGAATAGTAATTTATTCATATGTTAAAAAATGAGTACTTAGTTATCTCAACCTTAGTCTTTTTTCTATTATGTTACTGGAATACTTAATATAAAATTGGTTTATACTTTCATTTTTTGATATGTGATAATTTAATTTATTTACACTGCCTTTAATTTTGTTACTAAATCAGAGGTAAAAAATTCATTTCATTTGTGCAATAGTAATCATTTACTGAAATTGTTTGTCATCTGGTTAATAAAAGCCATGAACATAAGATCTATTATGAATGGAGGTGACAGATGCCTTCCTTTACAAGCAGGTGATATTACATAGTAAGAACTGCAGAAAGAAAAACAATATGAAATTGTGCTTTGGAAGTTCAAATCAGTTTTGTGCTTTCAAAAAATTAGAATATGATTAAACAAGTGGTTGGTAGGATGATGTCTTCTGTTCATAAATGTCCAACTTATCTATTGTTAACGTTTTGTAAAGTTTTATTAGTTTTATACATTTAACGTTCATAAAATTTTGTAGGAGGCAGCAGTACATGAAGAAAAATGCAGTTATTGATTAGATACATATTTAATATAAATATGAATATTTGGACTGTTAAAGGAATCAGTTATAAAAACTGGAGGTGAAAGCACACTGTTGAAACTGATAAAAACCTGTTTACCAGTAGTTTGTATAATGCTGGGACAATCTGGCAGAAGATTTTTCAAAAGTTATATATGGAATGTAATAAAATATTTATTGTGAAAGTTCTGCTGGATGTTATTAAAAACAGAAATGCTAGATAAAGAATTAAATCGTACCATAGTCACATATTATGACATCATATCGAATACTTAAGAGTGAGCCTTCATGGACAACATTAATCACATCTGTGCAGGTCAAAACATGCAGCTGAAAACACAGCTGTGTTGTTTATATAAAGCACTAGATTTAGGATTGAATTAATTTTGTTCAGTATTATTGCTGCCTTAAGTTTAACAGTGCAGTGTCATAATGCAGTGAAAATGTGTAAATGATGTGGATGCCTTTTGTTATGTATATGGTGAGTTTACCATAAAATAAAATATTAAAAACATTACACCTTTATTTAAAAGTGAAAGTATATCATTTGTACTTTCAGTGTAAAATTGGTAATCGGGATAAGATGTGAGCTTCTCATATAGTATCCACTAAATGTTCTGTATATTTAAGAGGATGACTGAAAGGTAAACAGAAGGCTTTGCCATTTGGTGTACCTATGATTTGGCGTGGACCAAAGGATCATGTAACCGTTTGCTACTTTTGTTTAACAAGTGTGTCTGGAATTTCTAAAAAATCTAAATATACTGTATACTGTAAAGTATCCTTAATTGCAGTCTGAAATCAGGCCTGTACCTCACAGTGAAATTATTCCAGTTCCTGAGCCACCTGTGAATGTATGTTTCAAAAGCAGCGATGAAGAATCAGGCAATACTGAAGAAGACAACAACGATTTTGATTTTGAATTATCTTCCAGTAAGCCACATCTTACATCACAAGGTAAATTAAATGACTTTGTTAGGGATTTAAATTTATCAAAAAATTAAGCTGTTAGGATCAAGACTGCAAGGTTGGAATTTACTTTAAAAAAATACAAAAATTTCGGGCTTTTGAATCTGACAAAAAGAACTTTCTCAGTACTGATGAAAATAATTTGGTTTATTGCACAAATATCGATGAGCTTATTTTGCACTTAGGACATATTCATAAACCTGAGGGACTGGAGCCTTTTCATAGTTTCGTTCAAGTATAGTTTAAAAGTGGTTCTACTACACAACAGTAACAAATATCCTTCAATACCAATTGCTTATGATATTAATTAGAAAGACACATACAATGTGATGAAAGATGTTCTAGAAAAAATAAATTATAAAAACATAGCTGGAACATACGTGGTGATTTGAAAGTTATAGCTATTTTGTTAGGCATGCAGTTAGGCTATAATAAGTACATGTGTTTTCTTTGCGAATGGGGCAGCCAAGCTAGGGATAAACATTATGTTACCAAAGAGTGGAAGAAACGAGACTTCTTAACTCCAAATGGGAAAAATATTATTCATTAGCCCTTAGTTGAACACAAAAAAATATTTTTACCCCCTCTCCATACCAAGCTAGGACTAATGAAAAATTAGATAAAAACATTGAAGAAGGATAGTCCTGGATTTTTGTACATTAGGCAGAAATTTCCAAATGTAAGTGAAGGAAAAATTAGAGAAGGAATATTTATTGGTCCTCAAATAAGAGAGTTGGTCAAAGATGATGTATTTAACTCAATGTTAAATAATGTAGAAGTGCAACTTGGGCTTCATTTAAAGACATTTGCAAAAATTTTTTCTGCAAACAAAAATCCAACAATTACCATGATATTGTTTATCAATTTCTTACTTCATACAGAGCTATGGGATGTAATATGTCATTGAAAATATATTTCCTCCACTCACATCTGGATTTTTTCCCAGACAACCTTGGAGATGTAAGTGATGAATGTAGTGAACATTTCCATACCACGATATTTCAGTGATGTAAAGCAGCTATAAAGGGAAATGGAATACTAACATGCTATCCGATTACTGATAGACATTAATTCGGGATGTGCCTGAGGCTATTTATAAAATAAAAGCATTAGCAAAATCATTCTAACACAGGTATGGCCATGCAAAATTGTAAATTTTGCAGATTTTATTTTTCTATTTTTTTTTGAAGCGTAATTTATCTAAAGCTAAGAGTGATAGAAAAATTGTATTTACACATCTGCAACGTATGCAAAAAAGAAATTCAAGAAACGGTATCACACTTAGAGAAACATTAAAAAAGTTTTTTTTGTCTGTTAGTGTATTTTAAATAATATTGCTGAATTTTATTGTCCTGCAATATAAAACGCAAAATAAATATCACATAGTTATATAACATATAATAATGTAATAAATTACGACACATAGTGGATAAATAATGTATGATAAATGGTTCATTACACATAACATCCATTATATACCATAATTTGTTAAATTAATTTTTATTTCTTCATATGTATTGGGTTAATAATAGAATTGTGGATACACAATTGAGGTTGCAGGTTGACAAATAGTTTTGAATAAAAACACTGAAAAAATGTAGGAAAATCTGTGGTATGGTGATATAAAAAGCAGGCACCAAAAATATTTTAATTTAAGTTACGTATATTCGCCACTTTTTTAATCAATGATTGGTGAGCTGATTCATGATAAATTACATCACAAAATCTCATGAGAAGATTATTTAATACTCACTGAGTAAACAAAAACAACTCTGATCAATGCTTCTTGTGTTTTTCATGTTCTTTATATGTCAAGCTTAAATTAAACTAAGACAGACAATGCAAAGCAATAAATTAGTGTATCCCTTTCTGTCTAGAAACTGTTTCTAAACATTGTTTATATCTACACAAACAGTGTTTACATAAATACTCCTTCAAATCAGATGGGGAAAAATAAACATGAAACACACATGTGCCAATGGCTGAGAATGTGTAAAAAAACAAACAAAAATTTGCTTCAAGATTAGGTTATGTGAAAATCCATGGAATATAAACTTAATAGATTATTGGTATACATACTTGAACTGAACCATTGTTTTGTATTAGCTGATTTTTCATATTTTCATTCCATAAGCCAAGTTCCACCAAATCTCTCAATAAATGATGATTTACAACCTTAAAAAAAACCACAATTATTTCAAGAGTAAGAGTAACACCAATTCAAAAAATGCAGAAAATATATTTTGTTCATTAAAATAAACTTTGAAAACTGAAAAAAAGTTATTCTAATCGAAATTAGTATATTTAATGCTACATAATACTTGTTTTAAATAAAACAGATTTCAATTTCAATGAATCACTGACAAAATCATTTTTTAAAACCAGTCACAACCAAGTAAAGCAACAGATACATAAGATCCATACTAAACATTCAGAATTAAAAATGAAATTAATATAATATAAAATATGAACTAATTAAAATGAAAAAGAAGAGATGATAATGATATAAAGAAAAACTAAAATTTTGTAGAACTGAAGTAGTATGTAAAATTCTTGACTAAAATAATAATAATTATAGACAACCTAAAAGGAATTGGAACTACCTCAAGTACTGATAAATTTACATATTTAGGCCGTGGAGTGGATGAAAGTTAACGTGGTTAGAAACAGGTACTGCTGTTGCAGTTGCCGTAGAATAATCTCCAATGAAATCAACTCATAAACAGTCAGCTAAGCTTTGTATAACGTAGACGACAATGCAAGACCATATGAAGAAGGACTTGAAAGTTAAGTCATTTTGTCTGATGTTCATCAATGAACTGTCAGATGCAGACATGGAACGTCACGCTGCATTCTGCCAGGCTTTATTAGAAAAATTCCCTGCTACAGTGCACCATAGAAAGGTGCTTTTTAAAGGTGAATAAGCAATCTATCGCAGTTTGCGTGCCAGAAATTTGTTATTTTGGGCAAAAGAAAATCCTTAATATGCGACAGAGTTGGAAAGAAAACCACAGCATGACACGATATGGGCTAGAATGACAGCTCATAATTTGTTTGGTCCTTATTTCTTTGATGGGCCAGTGGATGCACAAACTTATTTAGAAATTTTGGAGACATGGTTAATATCACAGCTTCAAGAAAAGGTTCTCATGGAACAAGTATGGTTTCAGCAGGATGGAGCACCTGGGTACCTGCACCTTTTCCTCTACCAGTCCAAGCGTTTCTGAATGAAAAATTTCCAGGACATTGGATTGGCCACAGTACTCTAGTGTCACCAGCTCTGTTATCATGGCGACCATGAAGTCCTGATCTAATCACATCAGACAATTCATTATGGGGAATTATCAAGGGACACATAAATGGCAAATGGCAAATCACTAAACCATAAATGAACAATTGCATGGTGCTGTGAGCGATGCCTTCCATAACGTAATACCAGAAATGCTCCATTGCATGTCACAGAGGATATGGCGATGAATAGAATTGTGCGTGCATCATGAGGGTGAACACACAGATCCACTGGACCATTAAAATTAATACTATGTATCAAGTGAGTAAATAAAATATTACATTATATCACATTCTTCATTTATAACTCATTACAATTTTTTAGTTCTAACTTTAGGGGGATACAGTGACTTCCTGGCCATCCTGTATATGCAACACACATAAACAGTAAAGAATAAACCCCAATAAATATGTAAAATAGAAATGATAACTGTACAGTTGTTAAAAACATAATGAATTCAGTAACTCTTCTGGCTCTTTCCAGTAGCTGTTACAAAGTCCCAAAGTTCCATTCCACATCTGAGACATGCAAACAATATCAGTTTTTGACCAGTCATGAGACCTGATGTAAATATAGAAACTACAGTTGACTGGAGAAAACAAGAAATTATATGTTCCCTGTAATATATAAACAGGAATTTTTTTATTGTAATAATGTTCATATTTAAATACAGTATGTGCATGGTAAACAAATAGATTGTAACATAAAAGCAGGAAACGTGGCAGTACATACGTAACATAAATACTGGGACCGTAAATTCAAGAGATGAATACAGCACATTAACAGTTTTGTGTTTATCTGTACTGTATTAATAAGTTTTGTACTTTCTCACTAAAATTAGCCAAAAACTACTAAATGATATTTGGATTTATTTTGCAGTTAATAAATACATGTTTTTGGCAATGGTTATACTGATGTCTGTTAGATAGATTGAATTTTCAATATCATCTGAAGCAATAAGTTACATAATAATAATAATAATAATAATAATAATAATAATAATAATTTCAGGAAGTGTTTAGTTTATTATTTAACTACATATCTTACATTTCAATTATGTAAATATTTTTTCTTAAAAGAAACTGATTAAATAATATATTACAATATAATATTTACCTGAAATTCTCCTGAAAGAACACGTCTGGTATAAATGTTTGAAGTGTATGGTTCAAATGATTCATTATTACCTAAAATTTGAGCAGTTGAAGCAGTTGGCATAGGTGCAATCAGTAATGAATTACGTACACCAAACTTAGCAATTTTAAATTTAAGTTCAGCCCAATTCCAAAGATCTGTTGGGGTTACATTCCACATGTCATACTGCAAAATCTAGGGAGAAAAAAAGACATTTCTATTTTAAACTAATTTCATTTAAAAAATTCAATAATATAAGTTGACTTGCCTCTATACCATATATGGAGTTACACTTTTTTCTTCAACACCCTTCCACCCAGATAATATGTTTATTAAGTGTACTGAGGCACCTAGTGTAATTTTTCTTCATTATCTGAGTATTGGTTGGAATGAAAAATTCATTGTTTGGGATATGACAGTTTAATCAATCTGGTATACTGATACAATTAGTCAAATAATTAGTACATTTTTTTTTCACCATAAAACAACAAATATGTAAATAACAAGTGAGTTGTAATACTACTAGAAAAAAATCAAATGCAGTTTGTTATTAAACAATTCAAGTTTAACATTTTCTTTTTTACAATACATAATAAATTAAATAATTCACTACTTGGAATAAATTATAGGATTTTCATGTAAGTCATGTAATTTATTAATTTCATACATTTACAATTTTGCAATAATCTCCTTTATCTATGTAAAGAAAGTGCAGTCAGAAAAAATTAATTTAGAACATTCATATTAAAAAATTGTATACTAAGTACAATTTTCTATTTGTAGCTTAAGATATCGAAGAAATTCTTCCTAGGAAGTAGTGACTCCTAGTCATACCATAATGGACCTTGGAAGGCAACATTCGTTTCCTCGCTTCCAAAAGAAGTACAAGGGAATATAAGTAATTCTACCACAAGATCTGATTAACTTAATGTATTATATTCGAATAGAATTTACACTACTGAACATAAATGAAGTTCGTCTTTAGACAAGCTAATAAAAACAGTAAAATACTTACACCTTTACTAACAGGAGATCCTTCATAAGTTTCATAAGGACCATGTAGTTCTGCCAACTCACAGCTAGCCTCTAATGCACCATAGTAGATGGTTTCAAAAAGTTGAATATTTAACTTCTGTGATTCTTGACTGTCAAATGGTAACCTCATTAATATAAAAAGATCTGCCAGACCTTGGATCCCAATTCCAATAGGTCGATGTCTCTTATTAGATCTCTCTGCCTAAAATATAATGAAATAAAATTAAAGCTACCAAGTAAACTGTAATTAATTACTCATATTGAAAGAAGTTTGTAAAGGTATTAATTTTGTCAAGAAATGAGTTGAGGAGCCAAATGACTGAATATTAGGCCAAAACTGGGATGTGTATATGTGTGTGTGTATATATATGTATATATATATATATATACACAAGAGTAAGTCAATTATTATCCGCAATGTAGTTATAAATTTTATTGCAATACAAATAGGAAACTTACATGTACACCATTTTTCAACATAGTCCCCTTGCATTTCAACGCACGTGGTCCATCATTAAACAAGCTTCCTGATCCCCTCATACAAGAAGGTTTTCAGTTGAGCTGCGAGCCAGGAATGCACTACTTCTTTCACTGTTTCGTCCGAGGTAGATCAACGGCCCTCTTAATGCCTCTTTGAGTGAATCAAACAAGTGGTAGTCAGAAGAGGCAAAATTAGGACCATACGAAGGATGAGTCAGTACTTCAAAGTTGAGTTTGTGGAGCGTTTCAGCAGTGTGGGCAGCAGTATGTGGACGGGCATTGTCGTGAAACAACACAACACCTTTCAACAGCAGTCCTTGGCATTTGCTTTGAATTGTAGGCTTCAGCTTGGCAGTAAGTATCTCACTGTAACGCGCACTATTTATTGTCTTGCCCCTTTCCTCATAACCTCATAATGTTCCAGTACTGGGCCTTGTGAGTCCCAAAAAACCGTAAGCATCAGTTTTCCTGCGGATGGTTGGGTCTTGAACTTTTTTTGCAGAGCGAATTTTGATGTTTCCATTCAATACTCTGCGGCTTACTCTCCGGCTCATGATGGATCCGTGTTTCGTCACCAGTGATGATTCTGTCTAAGAAGATGTCCCATTCGTTACCATAGCAATCCAAATGTTTTTGGCAGATGTCCAAGCACGTTTGTTTATGCAACTGTGTGAGTTGTTTTGGGACCCATCTTGCATAGGCAGAACCATAACTAATTTGCAGATGAAGTGCCACTTCATCAATAGTTACTAGTCTGTCTAAGAAAACCATGTCACATGTACACTCAATGTTTTCCTAATTTGTGGTAGTAAATGGTCGTCTGGCTCCTTTGCCATGTGTAATACTTGTGCGACCATTTTTGAATTTTTCAATCCATTCGTAGACACTCCGTTGCGGCAACACACTGTTCCCGTACTGTACTGAAAGTCTTCGATGAATTTTGGCTCCTGATACACCTTTCGACCAAAAAAACGAATCACTGAACGTTGCTCTTCTTTGGTGCAAACAGAAAGCAGAGCGGCCATGGTTAACGGCACAGCAGCGATAATGGAACTAACCTAGCAGCATCAAACCTGCACAGACATAACAACAATTAAACCACGCATGCGTCATCTACGCAACACAACAGTACCACCAACATAAACAAAAATATAACTTAATTGCGGATAATAATTGACTTACCCTTATATATACGAGGTGCGACAATAAAGTAATGAGACTGATTTTGCTTTGCAAGATGTGGCAACCCTGCAGCTTGCGTAGGCACACCATCTTTGACCTTGGTCTATAAGCTACTTCTAGTCCAAGCGGCACATTGATGCAACTGCTCAGTTGTGAGTTGTGATGTAATAAGTGAACAAGTGTTTGTGTCTCTCATCACAGAAATGAAACCGTAAAATATTGTGCGACGGTATGCCATTTCTTTTTGCGTTAAATTGGGTGAAAACGCGACAACTTATGGTAAGCTTCAGAAGGCTTTTGGAGAGGAGGTTATGTAAAGAGCTCAAGATTTTCGGAGGCATAAAATTTTTAGTGAAGGCAGAACGAATGTTGAAGATGAAGACCGCAGTGGAAGACCATCAACTTCACGGACAGATGTCAACTTGACCAGGGTGCGTAAAATCGTACGATCTGATAGAAGATTATCCATGAAAATGATTGCAGAAGAACTCAACATCAATCGAGAAACGATTCGTCTAATATTAACTGAAGATCTTGGTATGAGAAAGATTTGTGCAAAAATGGTCCCCAAAAACCTCACACAACAACAGCGAGAAACACGGAAAAATGGGCAGCTAATCTGTTAGAGCAAACGGAAATCAATCCAGATTTGTTGAGCCGTGTTATCACTGGTGATGAAGGTTGGTTTTTTCAATACGCTCCAGAAACAAAACGCCAAAGTTCGCAATGGTGCTCAAAGGGATCACCCAGACCAAAAAAAGCTCGCATGTCAAAGTCAAAAGTGAAATGCATGCTTGTGTGCTTCTTCGATTCCAAGGGAATTGTTCATAAAGAGTGGGTGCCTCCTGGACAAACAGTTAACCAATAATTCTACAGAGAAATTTTACAAAGACTTCGTAAACGAGTTCTTCGTGTCCGTGCCAACATTGCTGATAATTGGATTCTGCATCACGATAATGTGCCATCCCATACTACTCTGTCAGTACAGCAATTTTTAACCTTAAAACAAATTTCAGTATTACCATAGCCACCTTATTCACCAGATATCGCTCCGTGCGACTTTTTTCTATTTCCAAGAGTAAAAATGGCGGTCAAGGGACACCATTTTCAAACAACACAAGATGTCCAAAAAGCTGTGACGAGGGTCTTGGAGGATATTACAGAAGATGAGTTCCAGAAATGTTACCATCAATGGCAGAAGCGCTGGAATAAGTGTGTGCAATCAGAGGGGAACTACTTTGAAGGAGACATGACTAAAACGGTAAGCAACATTTTTTTCACATCAGTCTCATTACTTTATTGTCGCACCTCGTATATATACAGCCAAATTGAAATTTTTTGGTAACAAGTTTTGAAATGAGGCTAAAATTCTTACAAAATAATACTGAATATCCCCTACTCCTAAATTTAACTGACTTAAAACTTTGGAATTTAAAATAACTTGTTGTTTTGGTCATACTAAAGCTTAATTTTCTACATCACTATTCAAAATTTTGAAAACTACCTATTCTCATTTTTAACTTTGCCCAAAATTTAATACCACCAGTCCCATACATAGAAATTTTATTGAACCATATTTAAAGAAATTATGTTGAGACAGTTCAGATATTAGTCAAAATATAAGGAAACATATACACATACAAAAACATCTTCCAGAAATTTCTAAAATTTTTTTCAAAGTTTTTAACTAATGAGGGTCTTGAAACATTGGCATTTGCAAAGAAAACCCAATAATTAAAGGTTTTGCAAACTGTTATAAGTTCCTTTTACACCGATGCGGCTGCAACAAGTGTTAAAACTAAGAAAGTAAAAACAAATGAAAATACGCTATCTTAAAATTTTCATAAAAGTATTACATGGGTTTTCATCTTATTGTATACTTTTTTTTTGGAGCAAAATGATAGAGCTATTTTTCTTTGTATGATTCTGCTTTTCCGTCATAAGTTGTAAAATTTCACAAAATGGCAATTATAGGTTGAAAAAAAAAAATATTAAGCTATCATATAATAATATATCTCTTCTCTAATAATAAGTTAACTTTATTTAACTAAAATCTGAAAGTAGGTTTAAATGAACATTAATTCAAAAGAATAAACATTAACATAGTTTTAGCAGATAACTATCAATAGATAATTTTATATACAATGTAAACCAAGAATTTTTCTATTCTTAGAAACAAACAGTTAACACTTCAAAATTATAAAATAACTCACAAAATACCAGAACTTTTCTTTCATGGTATCTTTTCAAAGCTGGTTAACAAAACTTTCTTTTGTTGTGCAATGCTGTTTTTAATGGCAACTTTCCCATCTAACATTTTTAAAATTGACACCATTACATCAGCAGTACTGGCAATTCCAGTAAAGGTACTGCTAATTAACTCTGAAAGATCTTATTGATTAAAGATTTTCCATATTTTTGAAGTGGTTTAATATTAAAAAAAGTTTAGTTTTTGATAAGAAATAAAATTAAACATTTAATGAAGCATACTTTAATGAACATTGTTCATTGCTTATTTCTGGTATTTCAGAGCTCAAGCAAGTACAAATTTCCAGGAATATTTAAAACAAGAATAGTTATGCATGCCTAATAATGAAGTGATGATATAATTTACTATGTGGATATGAAGAAAGCAGAAGGTTCTTAAGATCTTGGATGAGAATCCAAACAAACCAAATGAAAATTAATGACAAATGGATAAAAAAATTTACATTACCCACATCAGAAATATCTTTACTATTGTTATATTAAAAAAAACAGGACAATTATCATTACAAAAAATTATTTAATATTAAAAAACATACCTCAGGAATTGGGTAGTAATTAATATCAATGATTTTGTTAAGGTTTCGTGTAACAGCTTTGACAACTTCTTTAAGTTTAGAGAATTCGTAAGTCTTATCAGGATTAATGAACATGTTTACCGCAATAGATGCAAGATTACAAACAGCAACCTGAAAACAGAATCTAAATTAAGTACTTACTTTCAATCCATAAAAAAAAAATTATATTCCACAAATAACAATGAATGAACACATGCATGTAAAATTATAAATATAAAAATGAAATTTAATTTAAGTGAAGGTGACAATACTTAGTATATTGCAAATAAAAGACTTAGTTTCAAGGGATTAGACAGACATTCTTAAGTAAATTAATACCTCATAACCATTTTCAAGGTGATTAATTTATAAAGAAATACTATTCTATATTGACTAACTTAATCAGAATGTGCAAAATAATGATTTTAAGTAAACCGTTTATCCAAGGCAGCCTACATTTCTGGTTACATTAAATTTTGATATTAATCTTATACATCACCTCAGTTTTAAAGCAGTTAATGAATTAAACATTAATGATGAACATCCTAGGGTTAAGATGACAGAACTAAAAATAATTATACAAAGATCTTAATAAATTTGCACAATGATAATTCAGTTTTTCTTGAGCTGCAATGTAAAAAAAATTCCTGATAGTTTAAACTTTTTCATATTAAAAAACAACCCCGCCGCCATTACACGGTTCAAAAAACCATGGCCACAGTTATAAAATGGATAAGAGCATGTTCTCTGAGAAAGGATAATCGTCATTATGTATAAAAATTTTTGAAATTCTTAATATTGTTAACAGTGTTGTATTAAATGTGTTTTAGTTAAGTACTATAAATATAAGTACAAAGAAAAACAATATAAAAATGAAATCTAACCACAAATATACGTACAATTCATTCAGTACTTTGTAATTTATTGTATTATTCAACATTTTTATTTTATAACTAAGTAATTTTATTTGTAACTGTATCTTTCAGTAATAATAGTTTAACTACTATAATACAATGTTAACCCAACGGGTATTGAATTTTATTACTTTTTTTTTAATCTCACTTCACCTTCAAAATAATGCAGTTAGCCTATAAAGCAGGTACAACCAATGTCCCCATTTGGCTGCATTATTATAACAGGGATTGTACAATAATTATAAATGAAAAATCAGGTTTCATTACATTATACCATAAAACATGCTATGTTTTATAATGGAATACCCAGAACCTAATAGCATTTATTGGATGCTTTTCTTGTTACCAGTGTTAGTGTACAATAATGAAACTGTTAGCCAAAATGTTTGCCTGACCTCCAGGTTTTATCTTTCCTTTATGAAAAAGCTTTAACTACTAATGAATGACTTTAGCTGGATCTTTTTTCACACACTAAAAAAAAGTAATTTATCAGAAAGTATTAACTAGACATAAGCCTGTTTGTTGTTTAGAGAATAAATAAATACATTATAAAACATGAAAACCAGTCAATGTTGTCCAATAAAGCAAAAGGTCTGAGAAATCTAATACCTCATTAACAACCTATCACTCTATATACAATTGTTTTTTATTTGCTTAAGTAACAACATACTAACAGTCATGTATATTTGAGATTTTTTTGTTACATTTATCAAATAAACTTGAAAAGGGAAAGTCATGTGGGCAATTTTTGTTTATTTTTTAGAATATAATAACAAATAGTAGCCAAAAGAAGTGCTGAAAAAGCAGCAATAGCATTGAAACCTACCTAGTGCTTCAGTTTATCATATTTCTACCTAGAAAAAAGCCACTTCACTTCTGTATAAATCTTAATGGATTGATTTTGATAAATTAAATTTCAGACACATCCTATCCAGGAAAATTTTACTACTAAAATTTCACAATAATCAAATGCAAATTAAATTAAATTTTACAAAATCGATTTTTTGAAACTACTCACCTCATCAGGTGAAGTATATTCCATAATTTCAGTGCAAAGATTACTGCATTTTATAGTTCCAAGATTTTGTTGATTTGACTTACGATTCGCAGAATCTTTATACAACATATATGGAACACCAGTTTCTACTTGAGAGTCAAGAATAGCAAACCATACAGATTGAGCATTCACTTGTTTCACATACCTTCCCTCACTTTCATACCTGGAAAAAAATATAATATTAATCCAAATTAAACAATTACTAAAGCAATATTTAAAAACTACTCATCAACTCATAGTATTAACTAGCTTTCAGTAGCGTCAAATATTGCACACCAATTCCAAAATAAAATAATTTAGCTTCTTACATTGAAACAAGAGTAAATGCTTCAACTACAGTTCAGTTTTATCTTTCTTAATAAACTGCTTCAAAAAGAGAAAAGCAATTCCATCACGATTTTAATCTTTATACTTTTACTACTTAAAAAAAAATCAAAGTTCATATTTTCTGTACAAATATTTATTTCTATTTTACATAAGATTGCACTCTAGTGCAATCACTTGCAATCTAGTGTTAACAGGTGACTACAGGCGTTGTCAGAAAGTTTAGGGACAAGCCTACATTTTGTCAAATCCATTTTTGTCCCTCAATTAACTGCATTTCAGTCAATGTTTTTTACATGATGTTATTATTAAGCATCTAATAACGATTTTCAGTAAAAATTTCACTGTTCTAGCTCTAGTTCTTTTGCAGAAAAATTTTTTTTTTTCATTTTGAAAACAAGACTAAAGAAATCCCTGTTTTTAGACTAAAGTTTTTTCTGTCTAAAAATGGCTAGTCCTACAGCTGTGAACTTTTTACTGCAGCTTTATGGCATAACGATCATAAAATAATAATACAACCTGGGGAAAAAATTCCTACCATTTGGTTGCCTATCAAACAAAATTTTTTTTGGGGAAATTCAGCGACAAAACTAGTATTTTTGTTCCAAAATACCTCCTGAGTGGCAAAACTTGGATCTGTTCTGAGTATAGCTGTTTATCTCTGTGTCTTGTTTTGATGGATCAGCTGTGCATGCACACATTCTCTCGTGAACTTGTTGTGTCAGACCACTGTTTAAGATCTTGTCACACTTTTTACACACTTGTTTTCTGAAAGTAAATTATGCAGAAATGAAGCAATCATCTACATCTGAAGATACCAAGTGGCAAATTATCAGTATGTACAAGTGTGGTAACTCATACTGATCAAAAGAATCTAAACTTAATGTGTCTAAAACATGTGCTGAGAACACAGTGAGGTGTTTTAAGGAAGCCAGGTGCTGCCACTGAAGCTCTGCGAAGTGGCAGACCATGCAAAACTTTGCCTCATCAGGATTGAAAGCTTTTAATTTTGAGTCATAAAAATCAAAATGTAAGTTACAGTAATTTATTGTCTGTTATGAAGGAAAAGAAAAAAAAACACAATATTTGTGTGTTACTGTAAGGGTCAGGAAGAAGGAATGAACTCTTTCTATACACTCTGCAAAATTTTGCTAAATAAAATGACTAAAAAATAATGCAAAATTTGAGTAAAAGCTCAAATTGGCCGGTTAAAGGAGGCTTGTATTCTCAGATGAAAGGTGATTTAAACTATTTCCTAGGCGCAGAATCAGGGTCCAATGTACAAAGACTGAACAATTTTTGCCTGCTTGTGTCACTCTGATAGTTCAGGCCAGTGGCGAGGCCATGATGATGTAGGGTTCCATCACATCTGAGAAAGATTATGACGTAAATTTCATTACTTTCTATTTTGTATCATTAAAACTACTTTCTTACAAAAATTTGTGTTTTCTAAGGTCTGTTCCTAACTTTTTGCAACACTATACATATGTTAAGGTCAACTGCTGAAATGAAAATAAAGATATCTCTTACCTTAAATTTTCTATTAATCAAAATTTTTGTGATATTTACACAATTTAATGCATATAATAAAAATTTATTTTTAAAGTTTTTTTCAGTTTCAGTTTGTTTTCTTTCATATATTTTCATACATAAACCTACAACATAATATATTAGGAAACATTGTAGTTAAATAAAATATGCAAAACAGCATTCAAAAAATGTCTAATTACTGTTGATAAAAAGAGTCACCAAAAAACATTTTGACTTACTTAGCATATAACTTTTCAAATTCTTCACCCCAGACATCAGACAGGCCTGGACAATCATGAGGACACATTAAACTCCATTTTTCATTTTTCTCAACACGTTTCATAAACAAATCTGGTATCCATAAGGCATAAAATAAATCACGTGCCCTCAATTCTTCTTTCCCTGTATTTTTTTTTAAATCTAAGAACTCCAGAATATCAGCATGCCATGGTTCAAGGTACACAGCAAACGCACCAGGCCTCTGTTTAATACATATTTAACATTACAAAGAAATCAAATGAATTTAGTAATCCAACATATTCTCAATTTCAGTTTTTCACTCATAATAAAAAATAATACATAACAAGTGAAATTTTGTTTACTGTATTCTTTCAATTTTTGGGTGATTAAATAATTAATGACTATAGTATTATTAAACACATCTATATTTTTTGTTAATATTTTAGATATTTAATCATCTTGATATTTGAATTAATTATAAGTATTTATTCATTCTCGATTCCAATAACAAGTATTTGTAAAAACAAATCCTAAAATAAACTAAAAAATACATACCTTCAAAAAATATTTACAAGGGTGAATCAAATATAAACGGTAGATTTTTTTATAAATTTATTAATATACACAACTCATACCTTCATCATTTCTCTATATAGTCTCCTGCACGATCTATGCACTTTTACCAATGATTTGGAAGCTTGAATATTCCTTGTTCATAGAAAGTTTAAGAATGCATCTCAACCAATTGCTCACACTCTCAACATCTTCATTATTTTCAAATTGTTCTTCAAGCGATTCCTTCAAGGACGCAAACAAAAAACAGTCATAGGGAACAAATCTGGTCTGTAGGGAGGGTTTCTGAGAGCATTTTCTTTATCTTTTCAAAATCACAGTGCATGACCTGGTGTCATGGAGAAGGATGACTGACATCTCTGATGAGCATACCCAGTCTTCTGTTTTGATAAGACAGCTTTTGTTGACTGTAGCAGCTGGCAATAGTAAGTCATATTCACTGTTTGTTGATTGTGGAGAAAATCAATGAGTAAAAAAAAATCATTGCAAGAACTTTTCTGGCTGTCAGATGGGTTTTGGCCTTCACTGGGTAGCCCTCATCCTTCCTTCGCCACTCCTTACTCTGGAGTATAATGATGGACCCGTCTCATCACATGTGATAATGCGCCTCAAAGAATTGTTCCCTTCTTGCCAAAATCGATTCAGAAGACTCTCACAGATCTCTTACCTGATTCGTTTTTGACTTTCAGTCAACAATCTTAGAACCCATTGGGCACTCCTATAGGTGATACCAACTTCTGACACAATTTCTTCAACAGTGAACCAGTGATCAGCTTTCATAAGCTCTCGAACAGCACGGATGGTGTCAGCTGTGAGATTTGACCTTGGGTGTCGATTAAAACTTTTGTTTTCTATACTTTCTTGCCCGCCCTTAAATTGTCTGGCTCACATACACTCGGTTCAGTGTAGCACCTATAAAATGTACCTCTAAACGAGTTAAAATTTCCACAGGTTTAATGTCATTAGTTAAAAACTTTATGATTATACATTGAGCAACAATTGACAGAAGCTCTTGCTCACTCATGGCTGTACTGACAACAAAACAGAGCGGAGGAGCTAACCAAGCTGGCTCCCCCTCTCTAACACACCGAACATTAACCCCCCATTCCACCATCCAGCTCGAAGCTACTAGCTGTGTAGAATAGCAAAATTACTGTTTAAATCTGATTCATCTTTGTATTTTGAAAATAAAACCTTTTCATATCTTTAAGTTAAATTAATTTTATAATTTTTAATATTATCTACTTCTAACTTTCTTCTATCAGTAAAAAACAAATCATCAAAATAGATCAAATTGTTGAGGAGCAAGGCTTGAATGTACTTAAAAAAGCACATATACAATATCAAGAGATCAAACTTCTTTCTTTGAAGGCAAAAAAAAATGTTTCTTTACTAACAAGAATAAATAAATAAAAGCAACAGAATTCTGTTCCTTTTATTTAGTTTTGCTAGTAAAGAAACATTTTTTTCTTCTAAAAAAATTTTTTTTTATATTTGGAGTTATTTTAGACAAATGTAAAAAGTAAAGAAAATGTTAAATTATCTTCATTATATAATTAAAATTCCAGTTTACAAAGAAAATTATAAACCATTCAACATAATTTTCGTTTAACCAAGAGCAAAATGTTAATTTTAAGAAAATGAAATGAATCTTATTTCAATTTGCACAAGTCATATAATATAGAATGCATTAGAAATATTATTACAATATAGAATGTTATTGCATCAAAATGAATAGGGGTACTACTACAAGGCAGATATATGAGCATACATTTGAATGTTTAGTGAGATACAATATCTTCAGTGGGTCTTTTTTTTAAGATAAGCTTGGACCATTAACCAATTTTTGAGGAATTTGAGATGTGGTTCTTTTAGTGGCATCTTGAAAATATAATGAAAGAAAAGATATACAAATACTTTGAGAAGAATCATTACTCTCCTCAAAGCCTCTGTAAAAAGTGTCTGTCTATTACATTTAATAGACAGACACTTTTTAAACAGTTAATATCCTTGGTTTATGTTATACCAGGAAATTAGTATATAACATTATATCATGTATGTTTTATAATGATAAGGAGGATCCAATTAAAAACAGAGATGTAACAAAAAGAATGTTGTAATTGAATAACCTATGAAATTTGTTCAAACATATATTGAGTGACTTGTTTAGAGTAGCTGTTTTCAAAATTATTATCAGCTGACAAAATTATGCTTATTTTGATAAGCTAAGTAAAATATGTAATAATAGCAATTAAAAACAACCATTACTACACTGAAGATGAAATTATATTTTATAAATAAATATGTAATCATTTCTCTGGCAGAACAGATACATATAATAATAACTTTCATAATACCTTAATTCTGAATTAGGTAAACAGGACAAAACAGAAAAACAAATGCTATCACCTCCAGTAGAAGTAAAGAATATTTAATCATGTATTTATTCATCAAAATTAAATAGAATGTCAAGATCACTTAATGGGTAAGTAGCCAAACATAAGTTGCTAATCCTCACCTGATTACCTGAAAATAAAACACAACACTGTAAGACCGCCATTAGGAAAAGTGGTAAGAGAAGTAGAAATGCCATTCCTGTTCCTGAAAAAGGTTGATGAAAGAAAGGGGACAGCTTGGATTTTAGGTTTACTTCTACCTATACTGTGAATATGAGACCCTCTAAGGACATGAGAAGATTGAGAAGATAAACAAGGTAATTTGTATGAAGTGTTATAGAATATTTATGTTTTAACATATATAATTTGATATAAATACACAGTAATTATGTGCTTAGTAGGTGTGATTGCAACTTTTGTATAATTTAAAGGAAAATTGCAATCAACTCAAGTCCCAGCGGTTTCTACTCTTCATACACTCAAAAGCTGAAGGCCTCTGAGGAGAAATTACTTCTCGCAGAGTGCAAAGACTGAAATGTTAACATAATTGAGAATGTAGGCTGTAGTAAGAATGTTGGGGTTAAACAATTAGTATCAAACGGAAAATAATGGAGAATAGCATTTAACCAATCCACTGTTGAGCACAAACACACATGTGCTCATTAAAACTGTTGAGGGGTATTAAAATTAAATAGAAAGTTTATAAAAATTAATAATGTATTATTTCACTGTTACTTTAATTTCACAGCAACATACATTAAAACATTATTGAAATCATTCTACTTCAGTACAGATAACAGTATATGTAAGAAGAAAATAAACATAGTTTAATATAATATTATGCTTCTATCTTGTTCTCTTAAACAAGGTATGAGAATAAAAAAGAATATTTCATAAAACAAAGGTAGCTTGCAAAGCTAATAAAAGCACTCAACATTTACATAACGCATGCTTAAATAATGCTGGATATCACAAAAACGTACAAAATGTAGTGGTGTTTGAATAATAGAAAAGGACCATCAAAATTTTTTAATTCATAAGTACAAATTTTTTTTAATAAAAATTTTGGTTAAACAAAACTAAAATATATATATAATAAAGATAATACATAATTTTATCTATTATTTATTTGTGCCCAATAGGTTGATCTAGTGATTGACTTGTCTTCACTGATTTTCTAAGTTGAAGGTTCTGAGGTTCAAATCATAGTAAAAGTTGCTTTTATATGGATCTGAATACTAGACAATGTATAACAGTGTATTTTGGAAGTTGGGGTTTAATTAACCATACATCTCAGAAATGGTCAGCCTGAGTCTGTACAAGATTACACCTCATTTACATGTTTTATACATATCCCCACCTCATTGGACCATGGGGGGGGGGGGGTTGCTTATTGTTCACTAGTTGAACAGATTGCTATATATACATTAAGAAATAATGTATATTTAGGAATAATAATGTGTATTAGGAAATAATGTGTGTTTTTCCTGGGCAAAAAATGCTTTACTTATTGTAAATAAACAAATGTTAAAAGTTGACAATTATAAACTAAAACCCAACAATGAAAAATACATCTTAAAAGGAAAAAGCTTGTAATGTATGCTTAAATAAAAACACAAAAATATACCACATTGTTTATCTCAAAATAATAAAATTACAAATTGCTAATTATATTTCCATAAGCCAGTAATGTTCAAATTTTATTGTTCATTTGTTATATTTTCACACTTTTTCTTGGCGTATTTTTTTAAGTGTAAAAAAATCTAAATTTTTCACAAATGATTTCTACAATTTCTATTTTCTAAATTAGAAAAACATTATAATTGGATTTATTCCCCGTTAAATTTATATGCAATCTCTGCAAAAGTAGTTAAAAAAAATAATAAATAGTAACATTTTAAAATTAATTTGAATAAACTCATGTAATAAGATAATATAAATACAATTTTTTAAAGTAAAAAATAACTTTTAAATGTAATGGAAAAATAAAAATGACTGAACAACAAAATATGCAAAAGTTATAAGAAAAAAATATTTTGACAGTTACAAAATTACATACCTTATTTCCACCTTGATCAACATATCTAGCAGTATTATTAAATACTCTAAGCATAGGAACAATACCATTTGATGTACCATTAGTACCAGCAATATAACTACCAGTCACACGGATACAGTGCACATGAACACCAATTCCACCAGCAGATTTTGAGATCAAAGCACACTGTTTCAATGTATCATAAATACCTTCTATGCTATCTTCTTTCATGGCTATTAAGAAACAACTGCAAAAAAATTACTTAATTTAATTAAAAAAAAAAAAAAAAAAAAACATAAAACATTAAACATAAAGTCTAAGTTTCAATTATTTAATTGAAACTTATAGAAATACCTTTAGTATTTCATAAATATAATTATTTTTTCTTTTAATTCTACAAGCTTTACAAGGCATAACATAAATATTATCTGTAATTTCTCAATATTGAATCTTTTTCCAAATACTAAATTACTTAACTGAACCAAAATGTAAGAAATATAAAGCAACTCGAATAATATTATACAGCAAAATGTTTCATTCTCCTTTTTGATCCAGTCTGTTCTGGAGTCAATGTATTGATTCCATTAAAAAAGAATTCCTACTACTCCAGTGTCTTAATGTTATATCTTTAAACACAGTTTTTATTTTAAACATATATACTGCAAAAGATGAGATAATGAAATAAGACAAGGAAATATAACATGGATTTTTTCCATTATTTAAACAATATAAATATGTTTGAAAAGCCAGCTTATGAAGGCAGACTGTTCAGATCTGTTTTGCTAAATAGCACTGAATTTCAAAGTATCTTTTAATTAAGCTTTATGAATCTTCTTTGACTGACATACTAAAATTGCAAGTAGAAGCAACCACAGTAGAATAGCAACTATTGACAAATGAACCTGGATTTAACAGAATTGTTAAAACAGGATATATCTCTATGTTCCCATAAATTTTACAAATAATTTCATGTTGATTTTCCCTATAATAACTGGAACCTGGCAAATATGGAGACAGAAAATTTCTCACATTAACAATTTTATAATATTTTGCAATATAAGACAAGAAGGTTTCTATTGATATTAAAACTGGAATATTGGTATAGTTCTTTTGTTGTAAAATGAATAATCTCAACTGTACCTGTATACATTTTTTCCTGTTGATAGGCAGGAGGCTAGTAAGCAATATCTATTTATTTGATCAAATAAGTCAGCATCACCATATTACCATCTCTAAATAAAGTTGCACAAATATGAATCTACTAATTTATTACTAGTATGTACCGTATCTTATTTTTGTGTTTTGTTAAATGACAGTACTCATTTCATGACCTGTCAAGTGTCATTTGTGTAAGCCTGGTTAAGGATTTACAAGATTGTACTTCTTTGTGACTGTGATTCCATGATTTTTTGTTAATTTTTCACACATCATTATTAATAATATTAACAATAAGAACATTGTTGGATAGTAGGCAGAAGGCTAGCCACATTTTTATCTTTAACTATGTAAAAAATGTATTCTTTTGTTCAAATATCATTTGAGAAGAAAAGGAATTTTCAATATCCACATACTTGTTGTAGTAGACATGACATGAGATTGTTGTTTAATGTTGACAAGACACGTTAGGATGTTTTACCTGAACAGTGGATGTTCAATAGGCACTGTCAACAGGCAAAAGAATAAATTTTGCCTGCAGTTAAAGCCAGAAGTACAGCTAGCCTATTATTCAATTATCCAAAAATGATTCTTCCTGGTAGTATAATTATTAATGGTATGGGAAACTAATGACAACTTGACATAAAATTACACAATAGAGGTCACAAATAAGTAAATTTTAGATCCTTACTCAGACACACACACAAATGTCATTTGACGCTTCATTCAACAAGTACCTTTATTTAATGAAACAAAGATAAGAAACAGTACATACAAATTGTAAATAGGTAGTTTGTATCTGTGCAAATTTATTTGGTGGAAAACGTATTGTAACGCCAAATGAAGGCGTAAAATTAATTGCGATCAATAAACATTATCATTTTTAGAATAGGCCAATTCTTGAATCAATAGAATCCTGTTCATGCCTGACCAGGATTCAAACCCGGGACCTCTGAATGAAAGACAGAGACTACCACTTGCATCACAGAGGCCGTCAGTCAACATAAGTTAGCGTTTAAAAAGGTAACTGTTGCTTTTTACAAGTATTTTTAAAAAGGTAACTGTTTTTTTCTGTGTTTACAATAAATGACTTCAGTTAGATCTTTTTTTTTTTTATATATTACACAAATTAATTTATCATAAAGTGACTATAACTAGACATAAACCTGTTTGATACTTTGGAAATAATTAAATAAATAAAACATGAAAACCTAGGACCTTTTGCTTTATAGAACAATACTGACTCCTACTTGGTTTCCTTGTTTAATAATGTATTTATTTATTCTTAAAGCAACAAACAAGCTTATATCCAATTATAGTCATTTTATGATAAATTATTTCTTGTAATTTATGAAAAAAGATCCAACTGAAGTCATTACTAGTAAACAGAAAAAGACACCTTTTCATGAGCTAGCATATGTTTACTTCAGTTTTCTAGGAATCCAGATATAAAAATACAGCTGTGATAGTAGCTATACTTTTATAAGTGTAATCCTAGTAAACAGAAGTTAACATTTGTTAGCTTGTAAAGGCAAGCATCTTCTTCTAGCTAAATTGATGAAATAAATACCTAAATACCTTTGAGTGAAATGATGAAGGTTTGTTAATATATTTTACTTTAATTGAAACAGTAGTGACAATCTAGTTATAAGTATTAAAAACAAACTCTTCCACTAATAGCAGCATCGAATGCAACAGATGTAATGAAGTTTATAAATAAAAACATAATATACCTTTTTATTTTAAGATAATAGTACGGTTACTAAATAAGAAAATAAAATGTTAGGAAATGAGTGGAAAATTTAAATTACAAGTAATGTAATGTAGTTGGCAAAGATATTGTCATCTTAGTGGTAAAAAGTGCAATTTTACTTTTTTTACAGTACAGCAATTTTAGTCAAGATTACCTTCCAAAGGATTTGTTTATCAGGATTTGGTCATTTCACAAAGCTCTGTTAGTTGAAATCGTTACAAATAGGAGTTTGACACTTTTACCACTAAAAGATACATTCATTTACATTAAATTTTGACAAAAAAACAATTAAAATAAAATGGACTTGGTTAGTTTACCACTAAGCTATATATACACACCAATCTGCAGGGTGGCACCCCAAAAGGTGGAGGTAGATTTCACCAGTGCTAAGTAGGGGAAAAAAAGATTTTCACCTTAAAGTTAAGAAAAACTTCAAATTTAGTCAATATGACAATGGTTGCATGTGAAAAAAAGTTTCACATGTTTAGCATATGACAAGCCCCATCTTCTTACAATTCCAGCAACATTTTGGTCACCTCTTACTGTAAGGATTGGTCAAATCAAAATTTGTTTCAGACAATAGTTTTAGGTAATGTTTAGAGGATTAAAAATGGGGTTTTGGAGAAACCCTATTTTTTACACCCCCTGGACCAATGGTTGGTGAAATCAAAAAACTTTACTTTAATAAGTTTTAGGCCTTTATCCAAAGAATAGTAGGAACTTTAAACAAATTGGATAATTTACTTAAGAGTTATAGTGATATTTTGTTTTTTCGACCCCATTTCCACCCCCTATGGTCTGATTTTGGATGTTAAGGAACTCAACCAAGATTTTGGGAAAAGTTATTTTTAAGGAGCAATTTAAAAGTGAATGTACATACTTTTGAGCTGACGGTGGTTCTAGGGTCTGTGGGATGTGAAATGCAGATAAGTCAAAATTTTCTAGAAGTCGAATCACGGTACCCATTACAATAGATAGTTTTCTTATGAAATCTACCTAAAATGACTCCCTATATGATACTGTAACAAGACTAGTATAATGAACCTGAATAACAGATTCCTAGAAATTAAGAAGTAGTAGAAAATACAATAATGGGAGGAATCCAGAAAGGGGCAAAAAGAAACCCTTTCAATAAAGGAAGCAGGTTCGTTTAACAATCGTCTTTTGTAATACTGCCCACTGACACCTAAACAGATGTTCCTTGAGAAGAGTTACCGGATCTAGATTTGGAATTTCATGGGAATGTATGAGGGCAGACGATCATTCTCATGCTTTGAGTTGGGTCCGGTCCAGCAGATAGATAGGAGTATAAATATTCCAGGAAAGACCAGTTGAAATCAGTCTAAATGAGACATTATGATGAGTCTGTGAGAAAGTGCTACGATAGAGGAGTTATTATGCGAGTAGGTCAATGATGGAGTGAATTAAGTTTGACGTGTTTAGGATGATGAAACAAGTAATTGCAGTACATGAAAACAAGAAATGGTTTAGTGAGTCACTTTTAAGATTATAAATGGAAGAGATAATGTACTAAATTTCTTTCATAAATTGTTTGGGTAGTTTTATTTGTGAACAGCAAAGGTATTTACAGTAAAAGAACTTTATAATTGTCTTATCTATTGTACTATCGTTGTTAATACAAGACATTAGTGATTAAAAGTGTTAAGACAAGTGGTCATACTAATGTCTTTTGCCAATGGACTGAATTATATTTAACTACCTGTAAATAAATCCTGATGATTATTTTAAACTCTATTCTCTAGTAATCACTGCTGGTTATTATTATTATTATAATGTGGTTGTGATTACTATGATTATTTGTTGTTTTTTTGTCGTTTATTATTCTTATTGTCATTGTTATTAATAATTTATCTTGTTTTATTTATGTTCTTAAACTAATAAATTGTAATTATATAAAAATTTTCCATTGTCATCTCACAATATCCTGATCGAATCACAAACACGTGACAATACATTATGTCTTTGTTTACCATCAGCTGAACCATTCGTACTGGACAACTCAAATTAAGAATTAACCATAAAATGTCAAAAACATTTTTAGGAGAAAAAAAGACTGTCAAGAGGGATGGACAATACGCAACAATTACGTACAAATTAATCAAAGTATTAGAAAAGAAACAAGGATTAAGAAGAATCCTTGGATTAAGAAGAATATAAAGGTTCACAAAAAAATAATTTGTAAATTACTGAACCTGGAAAGTTGTGGCCTGGGAGTTGCTGCACTAAAAAGTGTAGGAGAAGCTTGTGTATAGTATCGCTCTGACAATAAATTATAAGTCTCTATAGCTGCACTGATATCTTCACCATGTATACCCACAGCAACTCTCATTAACATATGTTGAGGACGTTCAACAACACGACCATTGATCCTCAGTAAATATGAACGCTCCAAAGTCTATTAACAAAAAAATAATAAAAAAACACTTCAGTTTCTCTTTTCAAACAAATAAGTAAATTATTTTAACAAAGAAAAGCATCACAGAAACATCACAATAATACCTTTTCTTAAAATAGTTTACTTTCACTAATTTGATTTTGATAAACAAAAAACCTGGCTTTACAAGGATCCAATTCATTAGTTTTGCATTTCGTACAGTCCCTCGATAGGAAATTAAAATTTTTGAACAGTTCCACAAAAAAAAAGAAGGTTGTACATTTACTAAGCCACACAAAATAGGTGATTATTAGAAGGTAAGAGCATGATACTGACGATGGCGTCAGGACTGCAGCTCGTAAAGTAACCATGCTACTCAACTAGGGAAGAAGAATAAAGGATAAGGAAATAAAAACAAAGAGAAAGAGACTCAACTCCCAAAGGAACTTCCACTGACAGGGGTAATTTACAATCTTGTCCAAGACCTTTGATATTGATGAGAAAAAACTTTATTGTGAACAACCAATAAAACCAATTAGTCTGCTGATTTAGTTTAGCACACAATTTGTTATTAGTTCAAACCTTACTATCTGTTGCAAGCTATTTAGTTATAATAATATTTATATTGTACTTGCTCCCAATATTGTATTTTCTTGCAAAATTCTTGTACTATTTAATTTGTTAGGTAAACACTAAATATATATTATACTTTAATTTAGCATACTAAGATTAGCGCATTAACAATATACAACTCTTTAAGAACTAGGCTCATGCTAATGTAAGCAAACTAAATCATGGTTATTTATCAATCAAAATTAAATTATAAAAAAAAATTCCATCAACCTTCTTCTACGGTAGTGATCCTGCTTAAATAACAATAAAATAATTCAAATTTTAATAATAACATTATAAAAAAAAAGGCTTAAAAAGTTTATACTAGAGAGGAATTAGAAGGTGGCATTCAGTTTCTGCCAGAATTGAAGAACCTAAACAGAAAAATGCTAAACTTTTTTTTTATATTCATTAAACTCTTATGACAAAGGATTGTCAACTGTCTGATCTTCATTACTGTATGGTAAGTAAACTGGGAAATGGATGATAGCAGGTAAGGAATAAAAAAAAGTATTATTCAAATATTTTACACACCTTAAAACCAAAGTAGTTGTAGCGGTAGTCTCGATCATATATAATAGCCGAATTCAGTTGATCAGCATTTTCCATAATTATTTTATAATGATAATCAGAGATCATAGGCATAGGTTGACCAGTTACATTATTTATCATAGTATATAAATCGTGTATCACATCTATAAATTAAAAATTTCACATCTATTAAAAATCAAATTACTAAAATTAATTTTGTTACATATATTAAAAAAAATTTTCATTATAAATTAAATTAACATATAAACTCAACATGTTGTAAGATGCTTCTTTAGAAGCACGATAAAAGTTCATTTTTTCACAAAAACTGATTATATATATATATATATATATATATATAATAACCTAAGTTGATAAACAAATTCCTACTGAATACAAAAGTAATCAAGATAATCTTTTACCTATAAATATATAAAATAGATATAAAATTATAAAATAATCCTTAATTTGATACATAACTTCCAAATGAATACACAAGGTAATGTTTTATCAGATTAAATAAAAATACTTATGGTACTTTTTCATTCAAATCTATTTTTTTTTTTTTTTTTTTTTTTTTTTTTTGTCACCGATCACTTGACTGGTTTGATGTTTTTTCATTAATTTCTGTTGTAATTTTTTAAACTCAAACATATCTATTACTACATCTGATATTTTTAATTATCCTTTTATATATTCCAATCTTTGTTTTCCTCTATAGTTTTACATGCTTCTACTACCATGTTCAAACGAACATAGGCATTTTAATATAGTCTACCAACCTAATTCAACTCTGGAAAATTCTTTCACTAAATTCTCTCTAACCAGTTTGCATTAAGACATCTTAATTTTAAATTGTATCAACCTACCCCTAATTTCCACATCCTCCTGTAACACCACATTCTATCTTTTCTTTGTTTTTTATTGTCCATATTTAAATATCATAAAATGATGATACACTCCCAGGAAGATTTTTTAAAAATTTCTTTCTAATTCTTAGATCTCTATTTGATAGCAGACTTTCTATATTCAAGTCCTTATTGGTTCCAGCTGCTTTTTATATTTATATAATTTAATCCATTCACAGTAATTTAACCTTTAAACTCCTTATTTATCACTCTGTTCCTATACTTACTTAAGTTTCTTATAGCCAGAAGTGAACAACAGCATTCAGTCAGAGATTGTGGCAAAATAATTGATATTGCACGAGCAAGCTCACCTTACCTCCTGTTTAGTATGTTAGTCAATGGTACAAGTTCTACAACAGTAAAACATTTATGAAACTCATGGTCTTAGAAACTAAGACCATTAAGACCTGCCATGCAAAACTGATGGCCATTTGAGCTGTGGCAGACATGGTAGAAGTAGACATCCTTCAACATCCAGGCTGCAAGATAATGTGTAAATGGTGCAGCACACATGTTAACTGGAACTTTGTAGTCCATCTGAGTGGCCTATCTGAACACTGATCTCACAACCAGTGACTTTTTCTTGTAGGGGTGAAAAAAGGGCAAGATGTAAATTTATAAAGGTTAATTTTACAAGTATAACTAATCAGATTAGAACTGGAACTTATTTTTCAACTATTCTGTACATAAAAACATTTAATCATCCTCTCTACTACTAAGTAGAATAAAAATCAATTAATAGAGCTTTATGACATAAAAATATAAAATTTTACTAGCTAACCTGAAAAGGTCTTCTTAGTTTCCTTATGCAAATTTGACACCGCAATACGAGCAGCAAGAATCGCATAATCAGGATGTTTGGTAGTCAAAGTAGCAGCAGTTTCAGCAGCAAGATTATCCAATTCAACTGTAGTCACACCGGGATAAAGGCCGCTTATTACTTTCACAGTTATTTCAGCCTAAAAATGATAATAAAATGAAAAACAAAGACCACAAAAAAAGAAGTTTTATACAAAAGCCAACAAAAATATTATATAATAGCATACTATAACACTGAGAGTACAAAAAAGAATATCAGGGTTTCAATTTGTTTTAATACCTCTTGGATGAGGTGTACAATATTAATCTATGGCTACAATCAAAGAAAAAAGGGCAGTTTTAATTGCAACATAGCTGTATAAATTGATTACTTATCTTTCCTTTTGACAACAGTAGCGAAGATGGTGAATGCTGAATAGAAAACCTTCTGTTCATGTTGCTGCTTACTAAATTTGAATTTTTAGTTACAGTTCAATGTGCATTGTTCCATATAAAGTTTAATTTTGATCCACCAAGTGACAATAATTTATTGATAGCATAATTGGTTTGAAACAAATGGATGTGTACAGGATGACCACGGCAGTCTGAAGGAATTGTTGAATGTGTCAGACAGTCATTCCTGTATACTCCTGAAAGGACTGTTAGGAAGGCAAGCTGTGAACTAGCAACACCAGTGATGAAAGTGTGGAATGTTTTAAGGAAACGCTAATGTACAGGTCTATACCATTTACACCTGTTAAGACTATGCTGTGTGCAGCGACTTCTCAAACTAAATATTGCACCCTAACAGTGAGGTCTTTCTTTATCCTATTGTGTTTGTGATAAGTCAACATTTCATCTTAATAAAAAAGCTAACATACACAATGTCCAATCTGGGACTCAGAAAATCCACATTACTCTCAAAATGCAAAAGGAACTATAAAAATTAAATTTAAGCTGCTTTATTTGAATATTCTACATAAGAAGCTCTTTCCTGAAATACAAGATGAATCAGAGAATTTTATTTAGTAACATGATGTACCAACTAACTGGTGTAACTCTACATGAGATTGGTGATGAGACAGCTTGTTTGCAGTGGACCTCATGTGACTTTCTCCTTTGGAGTCACAAAGGATCTTGTGCCTTGGCCATTGATTACCCAATTTGAGATTCAGGACTGAAGGAGCTAACACTCCATTACACTAGACACCCTGGTACGAAACAAACTCTGCTATGAGTTTGATATGTGCCACATAATAAAAGGTGTTCTCACTGAACATGAAGGGAAAAAGTTACTCTTTCATTTTATTTGTGATTCATTACTGTAAATGAAAGTTATGAGATATTAAATAGCTTTACAACTCCAATATTCTTTTTTATAGACCCTATACAATAAGCATTAATTGCAGGTTTTAATTACATGTGATGGCTTAATGCCACAATACTAATCCTGTAAACTGACAGCATATTTTTTCTGGGTTTGAATGTTGGCTGGGTGTTATTTTCATATTAACTTATGGCTGTATAGTCTATTATATACATTACTTCACATAACAATTAGTTTCTGCATTAGTAGATATTTAAAAAAAAAGAACCTTTATAGAATTTCAAAATAATTTTAAGGAAGCAGAATTTTTTAAAGAACTTGTAATTTTAATTTCACTACAATACTGACATCTTACTTTTGTATAATCTATATTAGTAACTCTATTAATTCCATTATAGAATCAAATTATTTGTGACACAAATTTCTTGCTTTGTAAGTAGTAAGTTAAGAGTAAATAAATTGTATTAGTAAAAAATATAATATTGCAAACTCTTAATATTCTTTAACAAAAAAAAAAAATATATATATATATGTAGCTAGCTATACAGTATACTACATAAGAGAAAAGTATACTTATCAGGTCAACTTTACATGTTGGAGTTTTTGCAGTTCTTGATGTTTCACAACCTCCCTTCTAACAAAAAAAAAAAACACAATTTCAGCATTGAAAAATTCCTGAAGGATTATGTACATATGTTGAGCTGATTTTTACTTGATGTCTCTGTACTGGATGAAATCTGGAATGATGATTTTTATATAATGGGTATAGAAGTCATTTAATTTTTGTCGCAACTGGACATAAAGGGCAGGAAGATACAGATATACAAGATAGAAAACCATTTTTCATTTTTGCTATTTCTAGAGTCAAACTCACATTCTTGTACAAATTAAAAGATTGCAATTCATTAGTTTGTCACTTTGAGATTACTTAGTATGTACGAGAGCATTTTTTATGTAAGGTCCAATTGGCTACAGCTATGCAAATTCTGTGCAGCTGTCAAAATGCGCATTTGCACCGGCTTCTGGCAAGCCTTACCCACATGCAGACACCATATTTGTAGTCTTAGTATTACTGTACATAGTTTATATTGTAAAACTAAAATGTTTCAAATAATTAAGTGGCCCACTGATTGTGAAATGTGATCTGAGATTTGATTTTTTTGACTGCAAGGAATGTGTCAGCAGTGAACACTCATCACCAGATATGTGAGGTTTATGGGCTTAATTCAATGAGTGATAGCAAAGTGCGTAAATGGGTAAGACTGTTGAAGGACGGGTGGGAAAATGTCCATGATGAACCGATATTGGGCCGAGCTTCTGTAATCACAGACGATTTGGTGCGCAAAGTTGACGCAAAAATTCATAAAGACTGGCGATTCACTATTTCCACTGTCATTGACATTCCCACAAGTTTCAAGGTCAGTGCTTTACAAAATGGTTTTTGATATCTTGCACTTAAAAAAACAGTGTTCACATGGGTTCCCAGATGCTTTTTGAAGAACACCAAAAAAGAATGCTTTAACATTTTTGACTCGATACAGTGAGGAAGGAGATGAACTTTTTGGACCACACTGTCACAGGGGACAAGACATGGGCTCTTAACATCACCCCCAGCATCAAAGCAGCAGTCGGAATAGGGACAAACAACATCTCCAGTCAAAGTGAAAGCCAAACAGACAATGTCATCATGCAAGATTATGGCAACTGTGTCTTGTAATAGCATGTGCAATAATGTTTTGTAATAGCATTATGTCCTGTTAGTTGATTTTATGCCCAAAGGGACAACAATAAACTCAGCTACATACTATCAGACCTTGCCAAAGCTTCGGCGTGCCATACAGAATAAGCAACTTGGCCTACTGTCATTTGCAGTTTTGTTGCTGCATGCTCAAATTTTAGAGTTAATCATATCTTTTGGATGAATGGATCATCCACCATTCAGAACAGACTTGTGCCAAGCAATTACCACCTGCTCCACTAGCTGAAAGACTTTCTCGGCAGTCAGCGGTTTGGCACCAATTAAAAAATGAAAATAACAGTTGTCTTCGAAGGTAGCTGATTACTATGACATGGGCATAAACAATTTAGTAAAATGCTATGACAAATGTTTAAATAAACAAACTAAATTAAAAAAAATATGACATGCAAGAGTGAAAAAAAGTTTCTGACAATATCTTTACTAGTTATTTTTTTTATTAAAAAGCAGACCTTACTTAAAAAAATAGCTCTCATATGTGAACAATTTATTTCAAGGATGAGTTACAATAAGCCAAGTTTTTTTTTGCTTTTTTCAGTCACTATTATGCTTAATATCTTCAAACTGGCTGAAGTGATTTCATGAAATTTTGTACAAACCTTTGAATATGGGTCACTGATAGTCATTAATTTTGGTTGTAATTGGTTCTTTGGGATGGGGAGGTAACAGTCATCATGAGTCCTTACCTCAACATTTTACAGTGAAATAATTTTTTTTCAATTATCTCTTAGGAGGCTTATACACTAAGCAAAGCAAAAATATAGTATACCAAACCCAAATATAGTTAACATTAAACAAATAAATAGTATTATTCTTATTGGAATATACTAGCTGATGGAGTTATTAAAACTAAGGACTTTAATCATTTTAGTTTAATAGTAGTCTGACAAGGACAAAGTCCTCGGTAGCCAGGTTATATATATAACTTTTCCAGATTTTTTCTACATTAATTTATTTACAAGACTTTTCATTAAATTTATCAACTCTATCTACACGAAAAAGGATGAAGGATGTAGCTAACTGTACATGGAGTTCGTACACAATCATAAAAATTACTATTAAAAAAAGAAGAAAATATGCCTTCCATAAAAGTGTTAATAACTCTTAAAGGATCTACACTTAAAATATTAACTGTCGAACAAATTCTTAATGCTTCTATTAAATGAGTTTCTCTATTACAAGAACATAAAAAATCTAATTGTAGTTTAAATAAATTTTAAAGTTTCAAAAATGAGTCTATACAATTTAAACTCTACTTACAGAGCAGATCTTTATTTAATCCTCAAAAACACTCTTTAAAATAGTATGACTTATATATGGGTTTATGTTCTTTTATATTAATATTTTTAATTATAAATTATAATAACATCCTTTATTTTCTACAATGATCTTCAGCGAAACGTTAAAATTAATTTTAAAATTGATTTCCACTGAATACAATATAGTTGTACTTTTTAAAAATTTCCTTTATCTGTTCTTTCTATTTGTGTAGTGTTTTTGTAAACACTGATGTTAAGATAATCTTCCCTCTATTAGAAAATGGTAAGGAAAATGCTGAAAACACAAAAATTTCAATAACTCAAGAATTAATCAATCTAATGGGAAAGGCAATGACTTAAAACACTCAGAGAATCAATACACACCTACTCAAGACCTAACTGATCTACTGGGATGAACAATGGCTTAAAACACTCAGGAAAATTATAAAATGTAAAGAATTAAAAGAAATAAAGAAAGAAGGAAAATAAGAACAATGGTAACCTGTACTGACAGTTTGCTTGGCTTTTTTTGTAATTTGAGTACTAATTGTTTTCAGAAACAAATTATTCGTAATATCACCTATATTATATTATGTGAAGAAATAAAGACTATTATCAATAAAAGAAAAACAAATATCTGAAAAACTTACACAGTAAACCAATGAAGCACATTATGAGGAGGATAGGATTTCACACAATATCTTACACAGGAAGAATAATTTTGGCCTTAAAATACATAACATCTGAATAAACACACAGGTTTACTTGACCCAATAATTAGCCAAAAAAGATTCCAAACAATAATACTTAAATTATGTAAAATAAAGCATTCACAGTTTTTGAGACTTCCAGTCAGTAAACAATTTAAAAACATCCTATTTTTGCTTCTATTACAACTCTAATTTTTAAAAATGCAAAGATTTTTGGATAAAATAAATGAATAAATTATTGTTGCAAGTGCATTAAAACATGGCATACAAGAATAGCAAAATTATATTAATTTTAAATTACAGATGTCATACTCATAATTTAATTACTTTTTATAGAAGTAGTGATTGTAATCTTTCACTTTCTACTTTTATAAAATAATGGAAAGAAGATTGTGATATGAAACTTGGGACTATATAAATTCATATTAGAAGGTGGGAAGTTAAATTCCAAATTCACTTCAAATACAAAATAGATAAGTTAAATTGCTAAAAATGAAAATACTTACTGGATCAACAAAATCATTATTAAGACCATAACATAATTTTTCAATTCGTGTAGTAATTTTATCAAAATGTACTTCTTCTGTTCTTCCTCCTAAAAAAAGAACAGAAAATAGAATAATCATACAAATAGATTTTTTGTAAATTAAATAAACTAGCTGAAATACACATCTTCAAACAGGCAATTGGGTCAATCCACTTGAAATGACCCAAAGGTGGTTGCTTGATGAATTAAAAACAAAAATTGAAACTTACCCGCTTGTTTAGGACTTTCAAACTATTTTTTTTTAAATCTTTTATTTAAGCAGTTTACCTTTGGCAGCCATTTTTGTTACGGTGCACACACCTATTTTTGTGATTGTAAGGGTTTACGGAAAAAATCATAATTAAAAAACCATTGGTCCTACAAAGATGAAACAAAAAGCAATTTAATCACATTTTCTCAAGGTAAAAGACTGGTTCAGTGGTTTATTTATGATTCTCTCTTCTTTTTATGAGAAAATTACCAATGAAGTTGAACAAGAAAAACAGTGAAATTTCACTTTTGGTAATTTTTTCAAGAAACAGTGATGGCAAACACAGTTTGAATTATTTTTTATATGTAGGTAGTATATATTAGTAGTTTTACCAAAAATAATATTAATGGTGACACTGTTACCCCTAAATTTTAATGAATTTTTGAAAACTAATTTTTTTTTTAATTCAAATTTTGGCTTCAAATAATTCTCTGATGGGGCTAGTAATAAAAATCTCAAATTTGCACAACTTGCAATGTTTTTGTAGATGTTTATGGCAAATACAAGTTTCTTGTGTGTTGTACTAATAAAAAAGTTATAACCGCTCAAAAATCATAAAAAAACCTGTTAAAAGCGATACCATTTTGTCCCACTAAATGAGTACTCCAAGGGGGTTTCTTGTTGTCTTGGTACTTTAATATTTTTATACTTATTACTATAGTTGAAATAAACTTGTTTGAACCATTCAACTGCAGTGTTCATGTTATAACAGGAACTTGAAGTCATTTCCAGGCGTCAAGAAAATTCATGTTGCAACATACTCATTTATGCTTGTAGCATCATTTCAGACTTGTCAGTCTGACATTAATCAGTGACCTGTTCCACACCTTTACTGAGTGTCTCAAATTACATCCTGTATTTGGAAGTGTTTATTAAATAAATCAGTTTTACTTAATAATATTATATTTGCAAATTTTAAAAATCACTTAAATTGTTATGTTATTTTCAAGTAATTTCACATAAAACAATAAAAGAACAAAGTTCCTTAGGAATTTATATGAAGAGTGTGTGATACAGTACCAAAAGAACTCATTAAAATTTGTGAATTTAGTGATGAAAAACCAACAACTTATTTTTGTCAACCAACAACAAAATGTTTTTGTCAAAATTCGATCACCTGTATGCACAGTTCTGTTGTGACTCTTTGAGAATTCATAAAAAAAGTTAAGAAAAACTTAAGACAAATAACATTAGAGTAAGCTCTTAAAGAACACATTTTTCCAAATTTAAATTTAGTTCCTTGAAAGTCTTTTTGTGTTAACTGTTTCAAAAGTAAAAGTAAATGTAAAAAAGTAAAGTAATGTAAAAATTTTCTAAGTGGTAGATAGTAGCCTCAAAAATGACGATGTGCAGGTTCATTTTTTCCACCCAGCTGAACCACGTACATCATTTCAAAAGTCTCAACAAAGCAAAGTGTAGGTAACGATTTGCAAAGTCCTGAGAAAATTAACACCACTGAACTAACTACAGTGACGAGTCGTTCTCACACAATTTCAGGAGATATCACAGCTGTTGGTTAACCAAACTAAATAATAAAATCTCATTGCTATAAAAACAGGCTATTTCATTGAATAAGTAAAATTTTGATACAATTTATTTTTTCTTTGATAGCGTTTACAAAAATAAACCATTATAAAAATGAATTCTTGAAAAAAGATGTTAGCTACTCATTGAAATCTCAGGTAAGTTTTACAAGGCTTTTTGAATCAAAATTGTATTAGGTTACTGGTATTGGTTAAGGTATCATTAATAATTTTTTAAATATTGAAAACGTCAACTTCGACAACATAGGGGCTAAATATAAAAATATTTTTAAAAAAATATACAGTGCAAAGAAAACTAGAAATCCCTTGGAGCACTTATTTAGCAAGTCAAAATGGTATCGCTGTCAAGAAGTTTTTTATGATTTTTGAGAGGTTATAACTTTTTTATTAGTACAATACACAGCTTTTTTATTTACCATGTACATCTACAAAAACACTGCAAGTTGTACAAATCTGGGATTTTTATCACCAGCCCATCAGAGTTATATGAAACCAAAATCTGAATTTTAAAAAAAATTAGTTTTCAAAAATTCATAAAAATTTAGGGGCAAGTATATCATCATTAATATAATTTATGGTAAAACTACTAACATACACCTTCATATTAAAAAAAATAATTCAAACTACGTATGCCATCCCTGCCTCTTGAAAAAAATTACCAAAAAGTGAAAAACTGTGAAATTTCACAGTTTTTCACGTTCAACTTTATTGGTAATTTTCTCATAAAAAGAGATATATGTAAATAAACCACTGGGCCAATTTTTTTCTTGAGAAAATACGATTAAATTGCTTTTTGTTTCATCCTTCCAGAACCAATAGTTTTTTTAGTTATGATTTTTACTGTAAATCTTTATAATCACAAAAATAGGTAAGTGCACCACAACAAAAATGCCACAGGTAAACTGCTTAAATTAAAAAATAGTTTTAAGATCCTGAAACATGTAGGAAACAAGTGTGTAAGTTTCAATTTTTTTTTAATTGGTCAAGCAACCAACTATGTTTTATTGAGACACTTCAAATGGATTGACCCAGTTACTAAATTTTCAAGCTCCCCGTTTTGTATTTCCTTTCAAACTCATAAACATTCTGTATTGTTAAATAAATATAACATTCAATAGTCAATTTAAATCCAATCTTTGTAAAGACATGTAACTTAAGATTCTCAGATAATAGTTCTGTAAAATATTTTCAGCTCTTACAATATGAACTGTAGATACAAAACTTCTGGTTTGATTCTGTTAACAATGGTTTAAAAGGGATTCCGATCATACATACATTTTGATATAATTTTGTAGTTAACTGTCAACACCAGGTATACATATGTTTATTAAGGTATCATGGTTATTCTTTTTTTCATCCATTTTGAACGCACATTGAAATTTAATAACCACTTTCTTTCGCATCCTCTACTCCTTTCCTTCCTTTCACATGTGGCTTCTTTCTACAAAGCGTTTTCTTTGCAGATTTTAAGTTTAAACACCTCAAAGATTACTCCTTCTAAGCTAACCAATTTAATACTATTCTACAATGTTCCTAATAAAATTACATTTTATTTTCCATCATTTACATAATGCATGGTTAAATAAAGCTGTATATCACAATCTGGACAAGTCAAATTTTCACCTACATTATACAAAATATGCTTTTTGTGCGACTATTGTTCTTTAAGTACCCACCCTTTTTATTAGTAATGGTTCTGACACTACACAATACTTTATCGATGCTGCAGTTTCCTCCGTTCTATAAGGGGATTTTTTTAATGCTCAGCATTCTGCAGTTAATCTTTAATTACTAAAAGAATGTTAATATAAATACAAAAATATAGATTATTAGTTTCCACACCAATAACAGACCCTGCACAATCAAAAGAAACAGTAGTAACCAGCTTAATTCATTGATCTAAAAATATTATTAATTAAAACTTATCCTGTTATTTTTATTTAACTACAATTTACATTTAAATCATGTACAAAAATTTGGAGGGAGATGTATTACTAATTATGCTCATTAATTTGTCAGGACACCTGGTGCTGGTAATAACTTGTAGGCAATAAGATTGCAATTGTCTAAAGTGTTTAGGCAATATAATTTAACGTAAAAAAAAAAAATAATAACCTATATTAAAACTGAACAGTTTCTCTATAACTAAACTAAACTAACACCAACATACCTCTTTTATGAACAAATAACTTTCGTCCCTTCGGCTTTTCTTCATTACTTTTTGGGCCTACAACCATTTTTAAGAAATTTTAAAGTGTCAGGTTATAATAAAAGTATTATTTAAACAATCTGAAAATTTTTTACAAGAATATTTTGGAAATTAGAAGACCTAATTCAATTCAGAGACACCTTTCAGATACTTATAAACCTAACGCTCAAGATTAACACGTTCCATGCTATAAAGGCGGCAAACCAATCGACCAGGTTATTTCCTTCTTCAATAACAGTTTTCAAATAAAAATTTCAAATATATATTTGAAAACTGTTCAGTTATCGATAATATAATAGAATATAAAATTTAATTAAAAATTAAAACTACAACATCCTGTTCCATCGCAAAAGATTTTTATCTTGGATAAATTATATAATCCCTGTCTACAACGGATTACATTTTAGCGTAAATAAAAAAATCAGTAGATTGTTAAAAATAGATTTTCTAACATTCCACAGCATTTGTTAAGTTCTGTTTTAAAAAAATCTTTAAAATACCTTTGTTGCTTATTAAGCTGTATTATCTGATTAAAAATCGTACTAACTGATGTAATTTACTTTTCTTACTTAGGAAACAGAGATTAATTACGACTCAAAATTTTATTTAAAATTTTTTATTAGCTCAACAAAATATCTATTATAATATATTGTCTAATATTGCATAAACAAAATTGGCTGAAATAACTAAACATAACCACCTAAGATAAGCCATTATTCCAAAAGCTAAGCACATTGCACGCAATCCTTTGCGCGGTTTGCTTTAAACTTACTTTCTACTATTTTTTTTTTTTTCGAAGCAATTAAAAAAAAAATTGTTTTTAAAGCAGAATCTCCAAATAAAAGTCGCAATCGCATGTCTACTAATAAAAGAAGTGAGTAATCGTATGACACAGATCTGAGGTTTTTTATTGTAATCCTAATGCAGTATTAACAATAATTATTTATCTGACAGGTTAAAATAATAATTTTTTTAGAAAAGTCTTACATGAGAAATGACACTCCCAAAAATTTGGAATAAATGGTAGATTTTTTTTAAAAATAAAAACAAATTTTTATTTCATAAATGAATGTTTAATAATTGAATGTCCAAAATGAAACTGTGCACTAATTTTATAAACATTTAATTTATTGTAATCAAATAACAGTGATAGAAATAGTAAAAATACTTAATGCAATGAATTTTTATTTACAGGAAATGCTCAGTATATCCTCATTTGCCTCCAAGCATGCTGAACACATTTCAACATGTTTGAAAATACATGCTGAAGCACCAAAGAAGTACTGCAATTACAAATTCAGTTATCAATGATTTACTTCTAAAACCCAATAAGTGCCAAAAATGGAATTTTATGTGAGAGAAAAACAATTTTTTTTTACAAATAATTTGACTACATTTTTTAATGAAATTGTTTTTAAGAAAAGTATGCTTTAACAAAATGTCCTCATACATAATTATTAGTTTTTAATCAAATTAAATAATAACTGAAAAAAAGCTTACAAGGTTTCATTTTTAAAAAACAGGTATGAGGATTTAGTAGTTAGTACATGGACATAAGAAACAAGCATGATGATATTCATTTAGTAATTTAATAGATTTACACACACTTTTTATCCACTCTTCACTTTATTTTAAAAAAAATATAAGACAACAAAACTAAAAGTGATAAAAAATTACTAAAAACTACATAGTAATTTTTACAAAAAAAATGTTTGAGAATAGGAACTATATTGAAAGTTTAGTTTTATTCTACAGGTAACACTTTAATTTTTTTTCAGTCCAATTTCTAATTATTATCATTATTTTTAATGATATCGCCAATTAAATAATCAGCTAAAATACTGAAGCCAAGTTATCTAAAAAATGAACATTTCAACAAAATAAAAAACTAAAATGTAAACTTTATAAAACTTAATGATGCTGTTATTGATTGCTGTTATTTGTTATGATAACAATTCCAAGAAGCAAAAAATTAACAGCCCACATAAAATTACAAAACAAAAATTAAATTAAATGTGAATGTATAATTAAAAAATTGTAAATAAATTTAATAAGTCACTAAATTAAAAATTACAAATTACAAAAATCGATAACGTTGACGTTGCTTAATATTTTTAGTTGTTTATTTGTTGATATTGAATGTAAAGTTAAGAGTTAAATTGACTAAGTGACATACATTTTCACGAAAATAACTGAAAATCCTTTGGTATTACTTTTTCAGCTCATGTAGTTATTATGTATGTTTGCTGATATTTTAAGAGGTTCTTTATATAACTGAGATGGTATCTGAATGTCTTTCTTTAATGGATAAAGTAGTAATTCTTCCAAGTTCTCTTCATTTGCTTTCTTTGAGCTATCTATTCCTGGTAATTCTGCCACTCTTCATCACAAGTTAATTTCCAATAAATATTTTACTTTGATGTGTATTTTGTGACCCTTTATCTACAAATTCTAGATCACAATTCTTTAACCTTTGTCTAACTGATAGGTAGATTAAACAATAATTTTGAAACATCTTTAAAAAAGAGATTTCCGAATATAAGGCTTCATAAGGGCCAGGATTTTATCTTGTCTTTTCAAATATATGAATGTAAATTTGCTGGTGAAAATATCTCTTTCTTTCTTTCTTTCTTTTTCCTGTTTAGCCTCCGGTAACTACCGTTTAGATAATTCTTCAGAGGATGAATGAGGATTATATGTATGAGTGTAAATGAAGTGTAGTCTTGTACATTCTCAGTTCGACCATTCCTGAGATGTGTGGTTAATTGAAACCCACCCACCAAAGAACACCGGTATCCATGATCTAGTATTCAAATCCGTGTAAAAATAACTGGCTTTACTAGGACTTGAACGCTGTAACTCTCGACTTCCAAATCAGCTGATTTGGGAAGACGCTTTAACCACTAGACCAACCCGGTGGGTTAGTGAAAATATCTCTAAGTTTCTCAATGATCTCTCTATGGTAGCATGCAATGCATCTCATTAAATCTGAGAATGTCCAGACACTAAAAAGTTTTGGATTATAGTAATCATTTTTGTTTTTTTTTTGCAATAAGTAACATTGCAGTTTTGGAACTTGCATTCCATATAATAACAGTACAACTAATATATCTGGCATCAGTACCTCATCAAAAAGAATAGAACTATTTATCATAATTCATTAGAAGTAATACTTTCTTCTCTCCTTATTCCAAATAAAACAAAAGGCATCTTTAGTTATATTATTCAAAGTAGTACAGTTGTGTATAATGATTTTCCTTTTATAATACGTAGAAGTTTTTAGACTAGGAAGAAGAGCAGCACATAAACCAACTTTCAATACTGAATTAACGCTGTTTGTATTAATTGTATTGTATTAATTTCAAACGTTTTATTCTTAATCCAATGAAAAAAAAACAGAGTGTTTAAATAAAATGTTTTGCAAACTCTTTGTTTACATCTCTGCAACTTTAAATGATAAAGTTATGTACTGGCTCTTCTCAAAATGTCATTGATCTTGTTTTTTGATATTTAATTGTTTTTGGAGATTTCTCATGATTTAAAACAGCTCTGATGAATGTATTTCTCTTTTTCCTATTAAGTTTTTGTCAAAAGTTATTAAAATCTCTTTCCTATTTTCTAGGTAAAATCTCTACATTTTATTAATTTACTTGTTTTACTCAAATCACAATTAAAAGTTTGCTTCAGTTTTTTTCCTGGTCTGATAATACCATAGTTCCAGTTCCCATCCTATAATTTTTAAACACTTAGATACTCTTTTCCAAATTCTATTTTTTTTCTCTTGTTTGTATATTTTTTGTCACTTACTTATCAATGGTTTCTTGTTTCACTGAGGCAAAGAAGTATTGCTAATTTCACAAGTGGAAGTTTCAGTAGTAATTTCATACTGCACTGCTTCATCTGAATGATGCTCTGTTCCAAGGCAAGGATCAGATGACTATTCAGCCTAACAGCATGCAAGCTGAAATATGAGGTCCAACATCCTCCAGTGGGGGTGTTTGTCAACTTGATTAATTGATCTTTCAATACCGTCTGTATATTCAAACAAGGCATCATCAATCTGAAATAAGGTTAATCTGAAATAAGAATACTTCAAATTCTATTCTAATTCTTCTAATTGATATTGATGAAACTTTTTATTTCAAAATTTAGTAACATTAATTGAAAATGTAGAGGTTTCATTAACTGAAGTAACAGTATTAATTTCTTCAATTTTCCAGAAATTCTTGAGTGTAGCTGAGAGATTTTTATGAGTGTTAGAGCAAGAAAAGATGCGACGATATTGTTGCCCTTTACGTTACTAGGAAGGCAACCACTAAGTATGTATGCTAATTTAGTTTCCTAAGTAATAGGATATCTGGAATTTTGAATGAATTTCCTAGGCAAGATAAGACTCAAAGAGAACTGAGCTCCAATCAGTATGTAAATGTTATTTGCTACTTTGAACTTGGGATCTACTAGAAGTATATTACGAGTAAGAATAAGAATAAAAAAGCAATTGTACTTTGAATGAAAAGTTCTTATATCGAGAGTGTAATGTAAGTGTAATACTGTATTTAGATTGAGATAATGAGTTATTTATGCCTGAAGTGGGGAAATCATTTTTAATAAGTTCTAATTTTTGGGCAAATTCATATGTGCAAAAATTTGTCTGGCTACCAGAATCTTATAAAATTCTACATGAATGGTGATTACTATATGTATCATTGGTGTTACATGTGGCTGTTGATAAAAGTATATTTTTATTTGGCTGATTAAACTGCATATGCAACGAATAATAGAATAACTATATAAATAACAGAGATCCTACTAGAATAATAAAACATAATAAATTTAATTTAGATAAACAGGGAGTATGTAGTTTAAAATGTGCAAATTGCAATTTGAAATATATCGGGATGACAAACTGATCTTTTTTGATTAGAATTTATGAACACATTAATTGAATAAATAAGTGAAATAAAGTACAATCCAATTTTTCTAGACATATCTTAGAAAATAATCATAATTACAACCGAGATAATTGTATTAATATTCTCGAATATTCCAATAACCTTCATAAAACAAATATTATAGAAAAATATTATATATACTTAAATAATAAAAATTTGATGATACATTAACAAACAACATTTGAAAATGATGTATTATTAAAACAAATATTAAACAATATTTTGATTCTTAGGTTGGTTATACGGATAACATTTACATTATTTTATCTTTTGACAATCAATTGTTATATTTATAATTTTTGTTTTTAAAATTCAAGTTAGTATAATTAATTATATGTGAACTAAATAATTATAATTATAACACATCAATGTTCCTGAGGATGGATTACTAATCTGAAAGCGCTCGAACATACTATTATAGATTGTTGGTAAGTGGAAACTATTATATAAATAAATTAAATTCATTTACTTGTTTTATTGGACTGTATTAGATTTCTTTTATCTAAATTACATCAGTATTCTGATATAAATGATATAAGTTAAATTTGTCTAAATTTTATCATTGATAAAAGGACTGTGGTTACAGATTGTTGGTCTGTAAGGACTACACTAGATATAAGTAGGTTTGGTGTCCCACACCTAAATCTTGGACCCACCTTTCTTCTTAATTTACATTAATGATTTGGTAACAGAGGTCTGAATTATGACTTTTATCTTTATCTGATTCTACTGTGTTTTAGAGGATAGAAATGCTATTCAACTTCAGAAATTGGTTTGAATGATATAAACTGGTTTAAAATACCTATCAGTCCTTAATAAGAATAAAACCAAAATTAATAATTTTAAAACTCAAAACAATTTGGGTTAAAACAAATCGGTTTAATCTTTGAGAAATAATAAAATTGATTGTGTACAAACCCATAAGTTCCATGGTGTGAACATTTAGCCTGAAAAAAATGTTGGCTACATTTTGTAGTACAATTTTTTTTAATTTTGCTACATTGTGTCAGTAAATGCAACTTCCTCAGAGGTTTGTAGAATTGTGTTTTATGCATACATTTAGTCTATTTTGAGAAATGGTATTATAATAAAGGAAGGAAGTAGCCATATAGAACTTCTTTCTTTCTTTTTCCTGTTTTTAGCCTCCGGTAACTACCGTTTAGATAATACTTCAGAGGATGAATGAGTATGATATGTATGAGTGTGAATGTTGTACATTCTCAGTTCGACTATTCCTGAGATGTGTGGTTAATTGAACTTGCCATATAGAACTTGTAAATATTTAAAAGAATTAAGAACCCTTTCTAGTGCAAATAAACGAGATTGTGCAGCCCAGTGTCAAAATTCTCAGAATTTTGACTCTGACAAGTTTATATAGTTTGTATTATGGTTATGTCTGTAATCAAACCCATGATTTTGACATATTCAGTTTTACATATGGTTATAAAACTACAAACTGTCATCTATCAGTTTCCAATCCATAATCTTAAATTATATGAACACACCTCCCATTTCATGTGTTTAAAAATTTACAATACAGTACCAAAGACATAACTTCACCTAAAACCTACCTGGTTTTAAAAACCTTAAAGAAATTCTTTTAATTAAGGCATTTTACATGAGTTTATCAATGATAAAATTTAGACAAATTTAAGTTATATCATTTATATCAATATCAGTATACTGATATAATGATAAAATAAATCTAATACAGTCCATTAAAACAAGTATATGAATTTAATTCTTACTGTATTGTTCTATTTTTGAATTATCTTACTGAAATTTTGAATGCAGAACAATTATGTATAATTGATTTTAATTGTTAAATTATTTGTTTCATTTAAAATTTATGTTTAGTGATACTATTTTTCTTCAGTTGTTATTTTCTGACTAGTCATCAGTTTATGCAGCATTGCTCTGTAGATGTTCTATGACAATGTTATTATTACTGCAAACTAAAAATTAAACAAGAATAAAACCATTGATAGTTACGGAAATAAAAAGTATTTTCAACAGTGAAAAATTTAAATCAACTGTTAGTTTCACTCCTGACAATATCAAAAAACAAGTAGAATCATATTATTGATTGAGATTCGATACTTTTGTTTAGGTGTACAGCTACATTTAGGATAGTTTGTACTGGTACTATAAAATATTTGTCAAATATTATTATCACTGGATTTAATGGAGGTAATTAAAAACCTACTTTATTTAAGTTCAAAAAACTTCAATGTTACTGAATTTTATTTACTAAGTAATACAAGTAAAAAGTTATTAAAGATCTAACTACTGAATTGTAAGGTAACACTCGGGTATTTATCTTTTATTTTGAATAATGGATGGATTTTAAATTGTTAAATATGATTTGATAATACCTTCATTGGGAGAAGTGTAATTTAAATATTCTAAAGAGATGTTTATCCTTCCACATTTACAGGTTCTATTGGAGATTAGATATGACAACTGATAGCTTTTTCTTTAAAACAAATATTTCCTGAAATACCCTCAACTTATTTACTGTATCAATAAAAAAAAGTCAACTAGTGCTTTCAGTGTTTATCTATCATGCTTATAAAAAATCTTATTACATTCTTTTAAAGAGTCTATTGTACATTAGCCTCTCTTCTAGCATACATAATTTATTACTAAAAATGATTGGAACTCATTCGGCACTGTTAATTATATGTTCCTGCAAGTCTGAACTCTCATCTTATAAATTTACTAGTAATAAATAATACTCATATAAGTCTGCAGGAATGTACAAATAGGAAGTCCTTTTATAATTTGCACAGTCTTCTTTTAAAAAATAAATTGATGCTCAATGTTGCACTTAGCAGCATATTAAACAAATAAGACTCTAGCAAGCATCACAAAGGATATATCTATGATACTAAAACAACTATTATGAAACTTTAGTACCAAGTTTTTGGAAGTTAAAAAAAAAACAGTAGAAAATGAAATTATCACGTTTACTTAATAAAACTGAGTTATAATTGACCAATTTTTTACAAGAAAACCAAAATACAATTATTTATTACAGTTTGTTAATATTACAAATGAGTTACTCTAATGTTGTAAGTACTTTTGTGTGGTATATCAGAAAGATATAGCTGTGAGTCTTCAATTGACCATATTGTATTTGTTGGAGCATACTTAACTAAGTAAGTGACTCCACGTCCAACAACCGCTGGTTTTAATAAACGTTTGCGAGTTACATAATGAAATGTGTGTTCACCCCATTCATCATTTAACTGTTTAGTTGCTACAGACTTAATCAAATCTGTATCAGTAGCTCCACAACAAATCGCAACTACACGAACTCCAGATTTTTTATAATGATATTTAGAACCAAAACATTTGGTTATATTAATAATACCACCTTTAGTAGCTGAATAAACTGGAGCAGATGGTAAAGGTTCTAAAGCACATACATCTGCATTATTAATTATAATACTTTCTGGTTTCAAACTTTTATTTTGGTTACTCATATACTTTAAACCTAATAAATTTGCTCGAATCATTGACTTAAAGTTTGTTTCTACTTCTAATTCCCATTTCTTATCTTCAAAGATTCCGGCATTATTAAACAATATATCCAATGTACCAAATTCATCTTTTACACGAGAAAGAACCTTGTTAAACTGCTTATCTGATATTACATTCAAATGGGTGTAAGAACATTTGTTTGAACCATATAGAGATGTAAGCTGTTTACATGCTTCTTTTCCTTGACAAGGATCAATTCCAGTAAGAATTACATGACAAAGTCCATTTTGAAGTAGTTCTTTAGCAGTAGCTAATCCAATACCTGATGAACCTCCAGTAATTAAAGCAATTTTACCTTTAATCTCCATCAGTTGATCACTTTGACAATATTTGATCCTTTTATCTCTTGTAAAAGTACAATCTTTATAATACTTTGATAAAAATATCTGATTTAGTTTTAAAACACTTTTTGATTTAAAAAAATTGTAGTTAAGCTGCATCATGTCTAGAAATATAATCAGCCAAGTTTCTTGTATAAGTTTATATATTCTTCAAATTTTTTTTATTTTTTAAATTAATAAAAAATTGGTCAACATTTTTTTCTGATAGCATATAAAAAGCATGATAGCTTGGTTACTATAGAAATGACATATCGATAAATGATATAATAAAAATACATCTTAATATATGCAAATTAATCACATCAAGAATTTTAATTATAAACAAACTTACTTTCAAACTGACTAATAATTATCACTATTTATCTAACAGCCAATTATATGCTATTAAACTGTTCTTTACACATTAAGTCAGTGATTCCCAAACTACTAGGTACAAAAAACTAATCTTATAAGTTTGGTAAGCAGAAGATAATAGTTCAAGATAACAAAATTTTGATAAATGCATTTTAATTTGAGTTTCCACTACCTTAATATCTTGTTAGCAGATCCTAAATCTATTTAAAGATGAAGTTTCAGAGATAAATCTAATCACATTGCTCTTTTATGGATAAAGAAATCTGACTTATTCTTATCAAAGTTGCATTTCAATTCCTACCCCTAGTTATTTTATTTAAGTAGTCTGGTCAGCTGGTGCAGTGGTTAACGTGATGGCTTTTAGATTAGCCTATGTTGGGTATGATTCCTGAAAAGGGATTTGGCATATTTTTAACCTACCATCATCTCCCTGTTAAAATACACATATACAAAAAAACAAATCAGAGTTTTAATTTATTACATCTTTTGGATGAGATCTACATTGTTGATTTAAGGTTAGTATCAAAGAGCAAAAAGGGCAGTTTTAGTTGCTCACATAGCCATAAAAACACTCCGTGAACAGAAAAGCTTCTATTTTTTCATTTTGCTAAACTGAATCTGTAGTTACAGTTCAATGTGTATTCCATAGAAAATTTAATTGTAATACTCCAAGTGACAATAACATTCATCAATAGCATAATCTGTTTGAAATGATTGTATATCTTTTTAACAGTAAGTGATGACCAAGGGTATCTGAAGAGAATGTTGAACATGTCAGGGTGTCTTTCCTGTGTAATCCTACAAAATCTTATCAGGAAGGCCGGCCATGAACTAGCATTGCTGGTGATATGACAGTGTGGAATGTATTAAGGAAATGCTTACATATGTGTCCACCCAATTTACATAATACAGACTTATAAGTCTACCTACTATACTGTCCTTGCTGATTTCATACACAATGTTGCAGCATGAAGATGATTACTTTTCAACTGTATTGTGTTTAGTGATGAACTGACATTTCATCTTAGTGGAAAAGTTAACATATATAATATCCATATTTGAGGGACAGAAAATCTCCATGAACTCTTACAATACAAAAAGGAATCCCCAAAATTAAATGTTTTCTGTGCAATATCCCATGTATGTTTACGGGCCATTGTTCTTTGCTGAAGCAGCGTAACAGGAGTTGCTTATTTGAATACGCTGCATTTGTGGTTCTTTCCTCAACTGCAAGATGGCCAAAAAATTTTATTTGGCAACATGGTGTGCCTCCTTACTGGCATAATTCTGTACAGGATTGTTTGAATGTCATTTTTCAATTTCCGCTCAATTGATTGGCATAAACCTGATGACAAAGCTTGTTTGTGGTGTCTAATTTGACCCCATAAGATTTCATAGGGACATGTATATTTTGATCATGTGTATGATCTCTGCCACCAAAAGATCTATCCAATTTGAGGCACAGGATTGAAGGATTTGTAGTTTCCATTATTCCAGACATGCTGGCTAAAGCATGAAATGAATTCTCCTTTCAGTTGGATGTCATGAAAGGTGCTCACATTGAAAACATGTAGAGAAAAACATAAGAGTTACTCTTTCATTTTATTTGTGATTAATTACTGTGTCAAAGTTAAGAAATTTTAAATAGATTTAAAACCCAGATATTCATTTTTGTACATCCTTTATTGTGTAGTATGTCCACGGTTATGATACTAAAACTTAACATGAAGTTAGTAAACCCTTATTTATTTATAAAATTGAATCAGGTACATTTTTTAATGACTAATTTTCTAAACAATTTAATTTACATATTTGAGCTGGCTCTGTCAACTTGATATACATAGAGGAGAAATATATAAGTACATATGATCAGAAAGGATCCTTCTAGAAGTGCTACATTATATTCTAGAAGAAAATACGAGTGCTGGCAGACCTTGAAAGAGGGTCAGAAACTGCCTAATAACAATGGAAATGGACCTAAATAAGAATATCCCACACCAATAGACAAATGACAAAGATAACATCAACCTCCTCCTGCAGAGTGATTAAAATAACTCAATATTGCCAAAAAAAGTGAAGAGAAGATTGGATAAAGAAATGATGTGTGGGAAATCACTGAATGAAAATGGAAAAAAAAAGATCAAGTACATTTTACTTATATTTTATCAAGCTGTAATTATGTAAAATACAGAGAAGAAAAAAAGTTGTAAATGGAAAAAAGTCATAACAAAAAAAAACTAATTGGGAAAATTGACTAATACAGAAATAATTTTATTAAATTTATTTAATTGAAATAATTAAAAATTTATAATACATCTCTATTAAATACAATAATTATATAAAAAATTACATAAGTAATAATAAAATAATAAAACAGTAATAATATATACCACCACACATTATCACAATGAATAACAAGAAATTTTCATAACATTAAATATTTATAATAATCATAGGTATTTTCTACCGAGTGTCTATAAATATCACAGCACAATAGGTAGATTACACACTAAATATTTAATAATTATTTAACAAATATACGTTATCATTTTAAACTTAAATGGACTGAATTAATCTTCCAACATTATTAAATGTATTTTATGACTGCATAAATCAGAATGCTTGTTACCAAAATATTTTTTGTAATAAAATAACCACTATTACTGTTAAACTAAATCTATATATATTGGTTGAGTTTTATTTTTGCTGACCATTATGGACAAAAATTACAGATATTAAAATAATATCAACTCTCAACTCTCACTTATGCACAGATCCTCTTCTATTCGTGTACAATGGTGAGGAACAAAAACACAATTTTTAAACAACACTAAGAGTATTCAAATGTGAATTTTTTTTGTTTTAATTTTTTTTAAAATATTTATTTCATTTAGAAATATGTTTGATTACTACTACTGAGATAAATAGTAAAATATTTGTATAAATGCTGTTGAGAGCTATGTCAATACAATTAACTATTACAGAATGAAAAAAAATCTGTGTGGACACCACATGACTTGTTTGTACGTCTATTAAATTACATATATACATTTAAAAAAAATTAAAAGTACATAAAATTTTATTTCATTAATAACTTCTATTTTTTAATTTTTTTGTTATTGAATTATTATTATTATTTATCATAAAACTTTTTTTATAATTTTTTTTACAATTAGAGGTTAACAATTATTAATAAATCAATATATTTAAAATTAAAAAAAAAGTTATAAAAGAAAAAGGAGATGAAGTCTGATTCTGATCGATTTGCCTTTCCCGCCTTGTAAGGTGGCTGATGGTTGTGTTGTTATCAGTCCTATATATTGCTGAAATCAATATATATTAGTTATTCATATCGGAAACAGAAATAATTGCTTATACATCAGCTGTTTCTTTGAAGAATGGAAGAGAATGATTAATGATCATTCTCTTGAATTTCTGGCAGATTTCATAAAATTTCATTAGAAATCAACAACAACCCAAGATTCCTCAAGTCACTCCCCTTAGCATTGATAATGCAAATAGAAAGGGTTGCCAACCCTGTTGGACCATGAAAACAATGAGACTGATGAAGTAAACCTGCAAGTCTTGTGAGCAGTTTTATACCTGCAACATTGTGCTTTGTTTGTATTGATGGGTGACTTCATTTTCTTATTCAGAAAATGAATAAGAATAAGACTAATTTGCTGGATTAATTTTCTTCCTTTCAATTTTATTACTGCAGTTACTATTATATGTTTCCAAAAGTGTAAAACAAATTTGGTAATATTTTGTTTGAATTTCATAAGGACTTTCAATTTCTTTTACAAGTTTTTACTAACCTATTTTTTTTTTAAGTATAATGAGCCTAGTGCAAAGCTGTTGAAAAACGAGTGCCATAATTTGAAATAAATAAATTGAAATGTTATCTCTACGCTAGTAATGTAGCGAAGCTCCAAACACATTTTAAACATCCATAATTTTGTTGATTTTTGGTTATTAGAAAGGGTAAAGAAGATATAATTCTAGTTATTTACCACCTCCCCAGAATACTTGTATAAAAAGTAAAAAAACTGTGGAAATTACATCATGTATCTCACAGACACAATGACAGCAATTGCATAAGTTTTTTGAAGACAGTTATCGAATCTTATATCATCCAGGTATTCTTTCCACGTCGTAATTTTTATCCTGTTCATTATTAAATCCTACAATACTTTTTGGGAGACAACTTAGTAATGCTTTATTCTTCCTCATTATAAATACCTAAAGATTTTTGAAATGAGACTATTTTCTAATTAACAAGATCCAATAAATAGCAGTTTGGGTATTGAAATAAAAAAGTGAAATGTTGGGAAATAAGCTAAATTTCAAAGCTGTACAATAAATATATGTTTTCCCTTTTTTAAACCAAAAAGTAAAAAATAAAATAAAAACTTAATTACGAAATTATATTTTATTACTAACAGATAATAAATCTATTAAACGGACATAGTAACAGCATAAACATATTTTTTTAAATTTGTTCTAGTCTCATAGGATTAAGCATAAGCTTGCAACTATAATTTCTTCTTCTGATGTTTTTTTTCTTCCCAATATTTTTCCAATCTACGTTCAAATGCTTTCACTTCTTCTGTCCATTTTAAATTCAGATTTAATGTTTTCCCTTCAACTTCAGGGTCCTTTGTTCCTTTTGTCTTATCTCTATAATTACTCATATTTTCTACATCTTTTACATGTTCCTTATACAAATCTTTCTTAACTTCTTTAAACCAATTTGTAGTTTTCTGTTTTTCAAAATAGTTCACTAGCTTCTTTGCTAATGTATATTTTTATTCATTCTTTTAACATGACCATAGAACATTAACCTCTTACTGTTTAATGTTATTGATATTTTTTCAATTTTCTTTAATAAGTCTTTATTGCTTCTTAATTTATATTCTTCATTTATTCTAATCGGTTCTAGAATCATCTTCAAAATTTTCCTTTCTTTCTTTTTTTCAATCATCTCCATTGCCAATTTATTTCTTTGTGGTAAAAACTCTATAGGGTATATAATGCGTCTGATTTATTATTATTGTTTTAACAAATGTTATAATAAATTAATTTAATTTCTTACGAGGCAATCAGTTAATAAACTATTCTGAAAATGACATATATGTCAAAATCAGAGTATATAACGTATTTATCAGTCAATATAATACAAATTTATACCTATGATGATGTTACTTACATTAGAATTCTACTAAAACTCAATTCTTTCAATACAGATTTTATTGTGGGTACATTTGAGAGGGTTAACTGATTTATTGATACTGATTATCAGTATGCTATTCAACATGTACAAAAAAGAATAAAAATATCAGATAGACCATACATAATATTATACTCACAATTAAAATCTGGAATTATACTTATGTTAGAGGTACGTTTTTTCTTATTTTTATATTCTTTTTGGATTTTTATTTTTTTTATTAAGAATTCTTTACTTTATTGATATTTTGATTGTTTTAAGCATACATAAAACCAACTACATAAATATAAATATATAATAAAACTAATTTGGTTCAAAGACGTGTTGAGAAGTTTCATTAATAACAATTTCATTCTAATTTATCAAATAATATGTCAAATACATTAAAATAATGAAACATAGAAGTAAAATATAAAACTGGAAAATACATCTCTCGATGATAGTACTCTGTTACTACCTCTTGTAAATGAATAACTCCCATTAAAGCGGTAATTTATAGCAATATCACTGGTGTATACAAACATTTATTTTTTAGAAAAATAAAGTAATATTTTTAAATTAATATATATTTTCAAAGCAGTTGGAAGATTAACCAATGATAACATAAAAATGGAAATTCTTATTAACTTTCTATAAGTCAATAGGCCTTATTTGTAAACAAATAATAATATACAATATTTATAAATTATTTTCATACATTAACTGTTACATTAATGTAACTTCACATCATACAAGATTTTTTTTTTTAAGTTTTGAATCATTTTTAGTCATCATTAATACAATTGAAATGCAACTTCACTAATTCACACCAGTTTAAGAAAAATCTAGTTTAAACTGAAGAATATTGAAAAAAGTTGTACTTGTCTATGATACTGTAACTGAAGATTGAGTAGCTCACCAATTTTGGAAAGATAAATATAATAACTTCTTATGCTAAAGATGAAAAAAATTAAATTTGTATGGTACTTTTTTAAATGGAAACCATAAATAAATTGTACAAAATCCTTATTCTAATTAAGATTATACTGCCAGAGAACAGACTACAATAGACATTACAATTAGGCAGTTGATTTTATTCAGTTTCAGAACGAGATTCCAAATTCGGCCCTTAACTGAACCTGAATGACTAAAGTACAATGGTAACAAAATACATATTCAATCCAAATACAACTACAATTAATTGGGATAGATTCATATAAAGAAACAGCTTTGATAATAGCAAATTAATGACAGCTTATTACTAATTTAAAAGGTTATATAATATATATATATATATATATTATATATGGACAAAGTGAAGGCAAAAACAGAAAAATAGATTTTTTAAAGACTTTATACATCTGTTGAAATTACTGATGCACATTCATCAAGAAGCAGGGATCACTTTAGAAATTTATAAATTAAATTGCTGGAGAGTTAGCCATAATGAAAAAAATTTACAGAAGTTAAGTTTAAAAAAAAAAATTAAATTGATATCACAGTGATAGGATGACTTAAAGCAACTATAATACAATTAATAAAATTAAACTTGTTCACCCAATTAACAGTTTTTAATTGTATATGAGGTGTACAATTTAAAATTTATTTATCTTTTAAACAAATTTAGATTCTAGCAACATGATGTCAAGGTATTGTCATTAGTTAAAATATCTCAAATTAAAAGTGTAGTTGTTGATATCAAACTTTCACAGGAATTTTTCATAATTAAGTGGGCAATTCATTTATTAAAAAATAAATTTGCTATAATAAAATGTATGGTTTATTTACGAGTATAAAACGGCATATTTTGGTACAAGATAAATCTTAACACTTGCTTCTTTAATTTGATGTATTCTGTTTTTTCTTGTTATTCTCTTAGTTTTCTTTTTAGAGGCAATCATTTTTTGACAAAATTTGATATGTCATATTAACTATATTAACATTTAAAAAAATAAATAGCTAAAAACAAATCAAGCTTTTGGACATATTAGAAAAAATTTTAGCTCTACTGTAAATTAGAATTAAGTAAAACAAATTTGTTATAAAATGTTCAACTAAATTTGATTAAAACACATAATAAAAAAATTTAGTACTTTTTTCACAAGTTCAAAAAGTGACAATAGTTTTTGTCACTGAACTGATAATGTTAAAAATTATCTAATATCATTAATATAAATAGTTAATTGTTTCCTATTCCGAACAACATACAAAAAACTTGTAACTTAACTATACTTTAGAACAATAACAGTAAATATGTAATGTGAAGTAATTATTGTTATCATTATTAAATTTATTAATAATATTAACATATTGTTCACAAATTAACACAATGAAAATACTTTCTTGTAATTCATAAGAAAATAGTACGTAGAATATTTTTATCAATCGCCAAATAATAAACTGTAGCAAAAATAAGAATAAATGTTAAAAATTAGTTGAGTTTACCTTAATGCTACATTGAGATGATTATCACTTATTCCAAATTGATGAGCTTTTGATGAATCATATAGCAGCATTCAAGAGTTTCATTAATAATTTAGCAGTTCAAATAAAACTGTTCAGAGACAAAATGTAATCAATAATAAACATTATAGAACCTCACTAATTGGAAATTCAACTTTTTTCTTCTCTCCAGCTCTACAATCTTGGATGTATTTTAATTTTTCCTCTAATGTGCCTCCACTTTTCTTGATTTCTTATCAACTCCTAACAATTTTTTGCAAGTAAAATCTCTAAAATGTTGAGTAACATCCCCTTCTTGATCACCCTTTATTTTTTATTCTGTTGACTGCACTTTCATCAGTATGTTTTGTATCCTTCCTCCCAACATTTTCTCTACAAATCCTGACAGGTAAAAATGTAGGATTTAATAATGAGTCCAATATCTCATTTTGTTAACCTCCATAGCTGATCTATATGGTTAGTTTTACAATACTTAGCATCATCCTCTTTTCAAATATCTTAGCATATTCTTATCCTTTTCATTCATCAACCACATCTCATTTCTGCATCTAATAACACATCTAATCTATGTTTAATGAATTTTAATTTTAGTCTTAAAAGTAGAATGAGGTTTGAATTAATTTGTTTTATATTAGGAAAAAGACCCTTGTTTCCAACCATTATTTGGTAGTTTGTTTCTTCTTGTATCGATTCTTTCCATGAAAGAGATAACTAGATATTTAAAACTTGATTTTTTCAAATTCTGTTGCTACTGATGTCCCAGTTATTAGCTTCCTTCCATTTTCTGCTTCTACTGTTTTTAAATACTTTTTTGTACTTATTTAAAATCTGACTCTACTCCATTTCAAGTATCTGGTTGAATATCTGCATCTTTTTTGCAATGAGAAGAATGCCAGCTGCATATGCAAATTTTTGGCCAGAATTCAAAATTCAAATAAACCTTAAACAAATATAAATTAACAAAAATTTCAAATGGTAGAATTTTAGTTGAATATATACAAATTTTCAAAAAGTATCATCCAATCTTATAAGATATTAAAATAAAAAAATATTTCCTCATATTAATGCATAATGCAATACTTCAATTTAACAATATATTACCACGTATTTTCTTATATAAAATTAATTTTGATTAAATATAGTATATACTCTTCTTAACTGACTCACCAAATTAACAGACCATGCTGGTTATGATGTAATGAAATGAATAACAAAATTTTTCATATTCTTTACTAGCTATTATTATATAGTGAACTGTTCATTTTATAGACAATCATATTTCCTATCCAAGTTTTTAATGACTAGTAAAAATATACACACTGCTATTATGTTCTGACTAAGCTATCATCACAATCACACAGCAAATTATAGCCATATTTTATGTAATTTTTAATATGACTAAACTTTATTTCCTTTAAGTAGTATTATCACTCGTGGACTGAATGTATCTCATGCTATTGTTCTCTAGTATTTTAGATGTGTTTCTTGTGAATAAATTGTTAACTGTAATTATGAATGAGGAATGTAAGCATGTTGTGATTTCATTAAGTTAAGGTATTACAGAAATTAGAAAGGTTGAATAAAGGTGAGTTTGAAAAACACAAGTTTAAGACTGGAAAAAGGTGACTAGGTCTACTAGCCTGTCCAAGTACGCTGAAAGTTTTTACATTCCATCCATATGGTAAAGAAACCTAATTTGGAGTTTTTAGATTATATACTTTGGTTGCAGTTTATCCAACAAATTTAAAGGTTCCCATTAGTGGTTTATTAATAAAACAGAAACTTTTATCTTTAAATTATAAACTCAATGGAGATAAAAGTTTTATAGTTAGCACTGGTTAACAAGATCATTATTGTTAGTACTGGAAAAAACATCATGGGGTCATGTATTAATGATGGTATAAGGATATCAGGATTAAGTAAATAAAAAAATTATCAAGTAATTTTAATTTTCCTCAATATTATAAATAAAAATAAGCTGTGAAATATGTTTTTTTTTTTAACTTACAGCATATTATGTGCTTTAAAAAAAAACATAAGAAAAAGTATGCTGGTGTAGCAGAGTTTTTGCTTGATCATCTTGTCTGTCCCAATCAAGTAAGTTAAAAGAAAGTCTCCGTAGAGTGAATTTTTAAGTCTTATTCTATTGTAAATTACAGAAAAAAATTGTCATTTGTCCACTTTTCATGATACAATGTATGTTTCATATAATCTTTTCTTTGCTTCCATTATGATTGATAAATTGATATTCAAGGAGCACAATTTTAGCTCAACTGTTTATTTTTAATGTTTTTGCTATTAGCTATGACCAATTTCTTGTCTCTTTTTGAAAATAATCTCCCTTTTGTTTACAAATTTTCCTTAGTTATGCACTATATTTTGTCAAAGAATTTTTCATTTTTTAGATATTAATAACTACAACTTACCCACAATATAAAACAAATTATAGTAGCATGTTCATTCGATTGTTTGAATTCATTTGCACATATTTCAATTGCTTCCAATACGTTGAAGTTTCATCACAATTCTTGAAACTATCTTTTTTAAAATAGAGAAGGATAGATTCATTATTAATAAGCTTTCAAGTTTTAAAATCACATTGTTGACAACTAACACATATAACTGGTGTCACTTTATTAGTAACTCAGTCAGCAGTGTTTGTTAATTACATTTTGAATTTAAGTTACTGAGATTTCTCCAAATTTAAGTGCTAATTAATAATTAATAATGATGTTTAGTACAGCACAATGTAGCATTTTAAAAGCATAACAAATTAATTTTGTACTTTCTTTATTACATTTTGTAAAACAGAAGTTAATATAATGTAAGATTCTTTCTAATCAAGCCTGTTTTGGATTCCAGAGGTAAAATTTTTATTAATAAATACATTTTTAATTCACATATTTAAAAGAAGCAATATTGAGAAAAAATACAGAATTGGGAAAATGGGAAATATTCAATATTTTTTGAAATTATGATTTATTATACTCTATATATTTGTGCTTTTCATAAACTAACTGAAAAAAAAAATTGGGGAATCTGAATAAATAATTAGAAATCAATAAAATCTAATATTGTTTGAATTACCATGAATGGGTAAATTTTATTATGCAAGAATTTTATATTTTCAAGAATGGAAAAAGAAATTCATCTAGATTTTTTCTTTACTCTGATTTTATATTCTACTTAATGATGGTATTTACTTAAAAAAAAGTTATTTGAAATAGCATACTTCAAATATGTATAGTGGTTAGCAAGGTTCTAGCTAGCCTCTAATAAATACAGGGTGAGCAACATATAACCGAGCCCATAACATAAACGCTGCAGAATTGGTAGGTTATGTTGGAATGAAATTTTATGAATGATACGGATAGATTAAATAAGAAAAACATAATAAATAATTTAAATGTTGCATTTATTTACCTTATTGTTACAAAAAACATGCAAAATGACCACTCTCGGCATAGATGCACTTTTGTGCTTGACTGATCATATGAGAGCAAAATGATCTGATACAAAATGTTGTTGTCAATTGCGCTGATTTCTCATTAAATGTTCACCTTCAGTTCATCAATATTGTGGGGATTATATGCATAAACTCTCTTCTTTATGTAGTCACAAAGGAAAAAATCACAAGTAGACAACTCTGGGGAATGTGGAGCACATCGACCTCTGCTGACAGCTCGTTCATTTGTGAAAGCTGCATGAACGCAATTCAGTGAAACATTTGATGTGTGACACGTTGATCCATCATGTGGAAGAAGCTGTATTCTGATTCATTATCAGTTAATTGCGCATAGAATTCTTTAAAAATGGCATCTTCTTGACTGGCAGTAATTCTCCTTTCAATATCGGTAATGGCCTGTGGAGTCTGAACGGAAGGTTACCTCTATTTCATTTTGAATTTGAAACCGAACCTATTGTATGCCATTTTTTAACTAAATCTTGTATGCTACTCTTCGCTGGGATACAGGCATTTGGACATTTTTCAACGAATACTTGATGTGATTCTTCAAATGATCCAGAACAAATATAGGCCTCAACTGTAACTATCCTCTCCTGGACTGAATAAGGTATTTCACACAAATACAACAGGATTCACAATACTTCACTGCAACAAAACGTGTATACTGCACTGAGACATAACACTTGACAAATGGCAGCAACAATCAGTACTAACATATACATCCACTAGTTGCGCTAGTTGTGTATGAGTCTTTCATAAATAGTGTTGGGTAACAGTTTCATTATGGGCTCGGTTTTATGTTGCTCACCCTGTACAGATAAACTATATACAGGATTGTTTAATTTTATCTATGGGAAGTGGTTAATAAGTACGATTACAGTTGCTGGTTTTCCCTTAATTTTATCAGGATGCATCTTGCTGAAAAATTCTGAGTAGTAGATCCACCTGATTCTTTAAGGAGAGATAGTTTAGTTTACAGTGTTACTCAGGATACATTTAGTTATTTAATTTGTATCATTTATCTCCGTTTAAAAATTTACTTATTTTAGCAAGTGTTTTTCTAGGTTTAATGAATAATGTATATTACTTTTTACAATTGTAATTAAAAAAAAGAAAAACTAATAACAAAAAAAACCAGCGTAAAACAAATATATTAAACAACAAATTTTACTTTTTTGCTTTATCCTTTTTGTTTTTATGTTTAGAAGATAGCAAGCATAATGTCATGGGAAACAAAATTACAAAAATATATTTATATACTACAAAGTCGGATTATTATAAAAAAAGTTTTGTACAATAATAATCTTACTGAAAGAATTTATGCACTGTAAATAATTGTATTTGATCTTAATTTTTCTAAATAATTTAAGAACACTCTACTTAAGGCTAACTTGGTCCAGTTTACCTAACTAATTGTGAATCTACTGTAATTTATTTCTCAAAATATAAATACTTGCATTTTATGATATATTACAGTTAACCACAAATTTAAGGCAAATTCCCCTGTTAATGACTTTTGATTCACCTCATGTTTATCATTTTGTATGTAATTACATAACCACTATATGCTATACTACAAATATGTTTTTACTTTTGAACATTGATATTTGAATAATAACAATTATTATAAAAATACCAGTTGTTAATATATGTTCCATTAGCATAAAAATATCATATAATTAGTCAAGCTCATACATTCATGGGCACATACAAAAAATATATTAATATGAAAAATGTTATAATATTAAAGGTTTAACAAATAATATAGATTAGTTTATTACAATTAAAACAAAGTAAATTGGCATAAGTAAATCATAATGATATTTGTCAACAAATAATAATAAAATTATGTTTATATTAAAAAGTTCATTGCATCTTTAAGATTTTCAATTTTTTATTATAATTTCTTATTGAAAATTATTACTTTGAGGATTGTAGTGATACTTTTTTTTTTGCTTTTATTTCTTTGATGAAATAATGTTGATAAAGGGTATGGATTTTTTCAACTGATGAACACCAGGCTGTCATGAAATTCCTGTTCCTATAAGAACAAATGTACACTCAAAAAAGTCTGTATGATGAAAACCTGAGTAACAAGATCCTGGACATTAACAGCGAAGAAATAGTGTACAGACGTTCAATAAGGAAATTTTTGTATTGAACATGAAGCAAGATTTTCAAGCGGGTTCAAAAGTATCCAAATATTGATCATAACATAACTTGATTTTGTCTGATTACTAAACATAATCTAAAATAATTTTTGATAAACTATGACATCCAGGAAACATACTGGATTTATAATTAATGAGCAGTTCGAATGCAGAAGCTGTACAGCTAAATGGAAACCGAAATGTTTAGATGATGGTGAGGAGAAATGAAAACAAGATGTTTTTAAGTAAATTATGAACAATCTAGATATATTTTACTCTTTTAATGACTATTCACTGTTAATGTAACATACAAAAATATGATAAAAAAGAACAGTTGTTAAAGTAACAGTAGGTAACACAGGTTCTTTCAGCCAAAGAAATTAAAGATCCAAAAATTATCAATAAAAATCAGGCCAGTTTATTTTATTTTGATAACATACCTTAAAAATTGCAAATCATTTATTTCAGAATACTAGAAAAGATGATGGGTGTTTTGGAGAGACTGAGACTTCAGGGTATGAAACATTCATTTTATTCCATAACAATTACCTTTATCAAATCAATGAAAAGTATGAAAAGGTAATACAATAATTTTTGAATGAATCAGAGTGACACTAGCAGCAGAGAGATTTACCACTGACCTGACTTTTCACCAGAAATTGAATAGCATTCAGCATTCTTTTAGAAGAATAACAGAAACTTTTAGAATACACCAAGCATGTTTTGGTACAAGAATGTATAGTAGGAGATAAGTTTCACAGCGCCCTTGCATGCAAGGTTAATCCCTTTTTGATTAGTATGAGAAGTTTTCAGCTTCATCCTGTATGAAAAGTTGATTACTACAAGCAAATACTATGTCAGTAACATGAAACTTTTATTTTAAGGAAAATTGGAACTCTTTAACATGCCTTTTGCTGTGAGTGTTTATTCATTCCTTAATTCAAAAGTTTATTTTTCAAGATATCATTTCTATGATCTTTCAACAAAAAAAACCTGCACCCATTTCATTATTAATATCTTTAAATAAATTCTCTATATGAAAAATTATAAAAAAACTGTAATTTTTATAATTTTAAAATTAAAATACATGAAAATTCAAACTATTCACAATTAAATTAGGTTGAATTATTGACTTACTAATATATAGATATTTTTGATAAATGTATCAATATTGAAAAGTAAACATGCTAAAATATATTTACATATAGCATTTTATTTTAGTAAACAGTTGACAGACATACAAATTATTACAAGCAAAATATAAATAAATACATGACTTTTTTAAAATTGAAAGTGCTGATATTCATGGATGGATTCTTATTTACAAAAACAAAAACAGTATTTAAAATAGACCTGATAATGGAAAAGGTTTTTGATAGAACAGTTCATAAGTAAACCAATTAAAAAAAATAACTAACTTTCTTCACTGAAAGAAAGGATTTAAATCAGATTTCTACACCTTGGTTGAATTAGATTGTAGTAAAAAATGTACAATTGTTTGCAAAATTAACTAATTATTAATTAAAATTAATAATATATAAATGTATATAAATAAATAATAATATAAATGAAAACACAGACTCCATCACCAACAAGTTTAGGAAAAAGTGTCTACAATTCTACAGACACTTATGCAGGATGGATGAAGATAGACTCGCTAACAAAATTTTCAACATCATCAAGGCAAGTAAGTTAAAGTCCATTTGGATGAAAGAAACACAAGACAACCTGGAATGACTGAACTTCTCAGAAGAAAAATCATGGACAGAAGGAGGTTTAGGGATGAAATTAGAAATAAGAAAATTGAACAAGAGCGAAAAAGAGAAATGATAAAAAGAACATGGATGGAGGAGAGGAAGAAACACATTGAATGAATAAAGGTTTTGGGAAGAAAAGAGAAGAAGGAAGTAAAACCATGATTGGCTCAAGTTCACTGGAGTGAACTTGAGAGCACTCAAGTGGTCTCCTGAGTGGGAATAATTAGAAATAATAATAATATATATAAATACATTATATATAACTAATAATAAATTATTAATCAAAATAGATTTAAAAAAAAGAATGCGACTGAAAATTAACATGGAAGTCAGTTACTTGATAAGAAACTTTCCTAGGGATTGTCTGAAGCACTAGAAATGTTGGCCTAATATGTTTAACACTTGAGTGATCGTGCGGATTACTATTCTAATCCATACATTTTGTTTTAGTCGCCATAAGCAGTTGGCAGTATATATGAACTTTCACCGTCATCTATCTTTTTGTCACTACCCACTGAATGTGTCAGTGCAGTTTCAGCATTCTTGCTGACACTGATGTATTGAGTGTTTTTGTTTGCCCTTGGATTACCGTTGTACTCCACGCGATCAATTACATAATAACTGAAACTTTGTTTTAGAAATCGGTTATTTTCAATTTTTTGTCACTTTTATATAATAGTGTTGTACTTATATTGAAAATGTCAAAATGTGATCAGGAACAGATATGGGACTGGTTGGAAGAGGCTAAAAGTGACAGTGAAAGTGGTGTCAAAGACCCACATGAAGTTGAGGAAGATTTTGTTGAAGAAACAAGGGACAATTGATTCAGGATAGTGACACTGAGAACGCTCAAGATGTAGCTCAAAATATAGAACTAGAAGAAGAAAGTACTCCTGTAGAAGAGCAAAGTCTCAATCTCATCTTGACAGACATGAGTTCTATATTGGTAGGCAAAAAAAGTCAGAACCAACTCACTGGTATTTAGAATCGCAGGTGTCACCTTCATCACTAACACCAAGTTTCAGTATTGTACCTGCTTTTCATAAGCCTGGACCACAAGGTGATGCTAACAGTACAAAAACCCCTACTCAGTTGTTTGTTTGTTTGATTGATGATGTAATGATACAAAAAATTGTTGAATGCACAAACATATACATTGAGAAAATAAAGAAAAAATTTGTAAGGGAGAGATACAAAACCTACTGATGAGGTGGAAGTGGAGATAAAATCTCTGTTAGGTATTTTGTAATTTATTGGAGTTTTGAAGTCCAGCCAACAAAATGTTTTTGATTTGTGGAACAATAGTCATGGAAGTGGATGTGAGGCAATCTATGTTACTATGAATGAGCATTGGTTTAGATTTTTAATGCGCTGTCTGAGACTGGAATATACGTGATAGAGAACAATGTTCATGGGACAAGCTACCTGCTACAAGTGTTTGAAAAATTTGTGTTAAATTCTGTGAAGTCATTCAGGCCTACTGATTACTTTACCATAGATGAACAGTTTGTAGCTTCCCACAGCAGGTGTCCTTTCTGGCAGCACATGCCAAAAAAGCTGGCAAAATTTGGCATAAAGATCTATGCTCCATTATCTGCATTTTGCTTTTATACTACTAAGTTACAAATAAATGAGGACAAATAGCCACAGGGCCCTTCTCAAGCAAGCACTGCAAAAAAAGGATTTTGTATGTCGCCTTGTAGAACAAGTTACCAGCTCATGCAGGAACATAACAGCTGACAATTTCTTTTCCTCAGTTCCTTTAGCTAAGATACTCTTAGAAAAGAAATCACCGTCATGTAGGAACTTTGAAACGAAACAAGCCCGAGATTCCTGCATGTTTCCTGCCTGATAAAGTGGGAGAGCCTAAATCAAGCAAAAAAAGCCAAACCAGCAACCAGACTTTTTACCAGAAATTGACCAGTAATCAGAATTTTTTTACAAGGATAACAGAAACTTGTAGAATGATATGCCAAGCATGTTTTGGTACAAGAATGTGTAGTAGGATATAAGTTTCACAGCATCCTTGCATGCAAGGTTAATACTTTTTTTTGTAAGTTTGAGAAGTTTTCAGCTTCCTCCTGTATAAAAGGTTAATTACATGTAAAGATTATGGGTATATTCGAGTTCCAAAAAACTTTTACTCTTGTGTACCGGAGAAGAAAAGGACAGTCTTTGCTATATCAACTATTTAATTATACCAATGCACTTGATGCCGACACCAGGGAACACAAGAAACTGTTGATCATCACAATAATGAAAAACATGGTGTTGATATTTTGGATAAAATGTGTAGGCATTACATAACATGACACTCCTGTAAGGGGCCAATGATATTTTTTCACATAATGAATGAAGCAGGAGTAAATGCTCTAAATATTTTTGGAGGAAATAAAAACTACATTGATGTCAGTCACAAAGAGTTTTTGCAGGATTTGGCTTTTGACTTGTTGAAGCCAGCAATATACCGGTTTATAACCTTGAAATCGATACCAAAGGAGATCAAACGCAGAGGAAAATGTTCGTTTGGAATCAAAGAAGCTCCACCAAACTGCAGGCTTGGGAAGGTGTTTTTTTGTGGACGAGCTTGTAACAAACTGACCAGGAAGACATGCAGCAAGTGCAATAATTGGGTTTGCCCAGACCACCAACAAAGCATGTGTATAAATTGTTTTGAATAAAAATTTTTCCAAATAAGTTAGCAGATATGTTTATGACAACAAAGAGTTTTTTGTCACTTATTTTGTGTTCTAAATGTCTAATATGTATTATTATTTTGGTTCTAAATATATAATCAATTTTGTAGATTACAAGTACAGTTGTTTTCTAAGCACGATATGTTTTGTTTTTTGCTAATAATAATTATAATTTTCAATAAAAATAGTTGAAAGTTATATTAAAATTTGTATTTTATTTTGTTTCACACAACTTCCAATAAAGTTCATTTTAAAAAAAATTCTCATGGCTTACAACAGTACACCACACGACCAACCACGTATTGCTGAACTTTGTGATCACTGGAGTATTAAAGATGTTATCCCCAACTATTCTACATTTAACAGTAAGTTTGATTCAGTTGATAATTAGACAAAATTTTGCTAATTCTTAACAAAAATTAAAAATAAATTTCAACTACAAAAAAAAATTACATATAAATTTTAAAGATTTTTTTAATTTTAAAAATAACAGTTTCTTCGTATTTGATTTTATCACTAATAACACTCATTTAAGAATATCCTTCAATGAAATATAAACTAAAAATGTTCAGACTAGATGTCAAAAAGAGTGTTTGGTAAAAATAAATCAGTAAATCATATGAGAAAATATAATAAAGAATAGCAATTTATGTAAATAAAACCTAACAATCCAATTTCAAAGTATCTTATTTACTCGAGCAATTCACACATAAAATTTTTATTTAAACAAAGTTATTAAAAAAGAAAATTTTAACCAGATTATTTTCAAGATCTCAAGAATGTTGTGCAGTATTTGAAAGCAGGAAAGTGTCGTACCTAGAATAATCAATATGCAAGACAGTTAATGACTCGAGCGAACGCTGTTGTTTAATTAACCTAATCCACTTGTTACGTCATCCAGTTTACTTCTTTTTATCGAGATATTACTGATTAAGTAGTTTTCTTTGCGGTTATTCAGCATCACTATCCACCGATGCCATGTCTACATCTTGATGTCCAGTTAGTTTATAAAAGTGCTGATCGATGACATTTTAATAACGAATTAGAAGAGAGAATACAAATCAACCTGGCTGTTATCATGGGCTGCACCACCGCAGGGCAATAAAATTAAAGATGGCTGAGCCTCCTGAGGAAATGGAATTTGAAGCTTCCTTTAGAAGATCTAAGAAAACGATTAGATCACCCGTCATTACGCCGTCAAATAGTACCGCTGATCTGTCTAAGACTGGTGTGCCTGTTAAGGGGCCCGAGGAGAAGCCTACTAAACGAAGAAGAGTACCTAGTAGTGATTCGAGCGAGGAGGCCGCGTCGGAGATTGACACATTAATTGAGGAGATAAAGGGTCGTCAGAATCTGTATAAAAGTCATCCCACGACTAAGAAGACTATTACTTTGTCAGTGAACAGAATCCTTAACCTTGACGAGGGTGTTAAAGAAGTCAGTGAGGATTTGGAGGTCAAGAAAAATACATCTGACAAATATACGCAAATGGTGAGAACTGAACTGGATACAGTTCCTAGAGTACTCAATATGCAAGACAGTTAATGACTCGAGCAAACACTGTTGTTTAACTAACCTAATCCACTTGTTATGTCATCCAGTTTACTTTTTTTTGTCGAGATATTACTGATTAAGTGGTTTTCTTTGCGGTTCTTCAGCATCACTATCCACCAGTGCCATGTCCTGTTGGTTCATAAAAGTGCTGATGGATGACATTTTAATAACGAATTAGAAGAAAGGATACGAATCAACCTGGATGTTATCATGGGCTGCATCACCGCAGGGCAATAAAATTAAGGATGGCTGAGCCTCCTGAGGAAATGGAATTTGGGGCTTCCTTTAGAAGATCTAAGAAAATGATTAGATCACCTGTCATTATGCCGTCAACTAGTACCGCTGATCTGTCTAAGACTGGTGTGCCTGTTAAGGGGCCCGAGGAGAAGCCTACTAAACGAAGAAGAGTACCTAGTAGTGATTCGAGCGAGGAGGCCGCGTCGGAGATTGACACATTAATTGAGGAGATAAAGGGACGTCAGAATCTGTATAAAAGTCATCCCACGACTAAGAAAACTATTACTTTGTCAGTGAACAGAATCCTTAACCTTGACGAGGATGTTAAAGAAGTCATTGAGGATTTAGAGGTCAAGAAAAATACATCTGACTAACATACGGAAATGGTAAGAACTGATCTGGATACAGTTCCTTGAATACTCAATATGCAAGACGGTTAATGACTCGAGCAAACGCTGTTGTTTAACTAACCTAATCCACTTGTTACGTCATCCAGTTTACTTCTTTTTGTCGAGATATTACTGATTAAGTGGTTTTCTTTGCGGTTCTTCAGCATCACTATCTACCGGTGCCATGTCTACATCTTGATGTCCAGTTAGTTTATAAAAGTGCTGATCGATGACATTTTAATAACGAATTAGAAGAAAGAATACAAATAACCTGGCTGTTATCATGGGCTGTATCACCGCAGGGCAATAAAATTAAAGATGGCTGAGCCTCCTGAGGAAACTGAATTTGAGGCTTCCTTTAGAAGATCTAAGAAAACGATTAGATCACCTGTCATTACGCCGTCAACTAGTACCGCTGATCTGTCTAAGACTGGTGTGCCTGTTAAGGGGCCCGAGGAGAAGCCTACTAAACGAAGAAGAGTACCTAGTAGTGATTCGAGCGAGGAGGCCGCGTCGGAGATTGACACATTAATTGAGGAGATAAAGGGACGTCAGAATCTGTATAAAAGTCATCCCACGACTAAGAAAACTATTACTTTGTCAGTGAACAGAATCCTTAACCTTGACGAGGATGTTAAAGAAGTCATTGAGGATTTAGAGGTCAAGAAAAATACATCTGACAAACATACAGAAATGGTAAGTACTGATCTGGATACAGTTCCTAGAATACTCAATATGCAAGACGGTTAATGACTCGAGCAAACGCTGTTGTTTAACTAACCTAATCCACTTGTTACGTCATCCAGTTTACTTCTTTTTGTCAAGATATTACTGATTAAGTGGTTTTCTTTGCGGTTCTTCAGCATCACTATCTACCGGTGCCATGTCTATATCTTGATGTCCTGTTAGTTCATAAAAGTGCTGATCGATGACATTTTAACGATTAGCAGAATGAATACGAATCAACCTGGCTGTTATCATGGGCTGCACTACCATAGGGCAATAAAATTAAGGATGGCTGAGCCTCCTGAGGAAATGGAATTTGAGGCTTCCTTTAGAAGATCTAAGAAAACGATTAGATCACCCGTCATTACGCCATCAACTAGTACCGCTGATCTGTCTAAGACTGGTGTGTCTGTTAAGGGACCCGAGAAGAAGCCCACTAAACGAAGAAGAGTACCTAGTAGTGATTCGAGCGAGGAGGCTGCGTCGGAGATTGACACATTAACTGAGGAGATAAAGGGACGTCAGAATCTGTATAAAAGTCATCCCACGACTAAGAAGACTATTACTTTGTCAGTGAACAGATACCTTAACCTTGCCAACGATGTTAAAGAAGTCAGTGAGGATTTGGAGGTCAAGGCCTTCTACCCATTGCTACCGATGCTGGGAGGGTGGCCACATTGCCTCCCAGTGCAAACGGCCTGACATGAGTAATAATTGCTATAATTGCGGTGGTCAGGGTCATCAATGAGCGAATTGCTCTGCGCCCTCCAGATGTGTTGCTTGTGGTGTGGTCAGACATTGGATTGTGAGTAGGGACTGCCGGCACTCTTGCAAATGAAAAAAAAAGATCTGAAGAATGAAATTTTCAGTTTCACTGATATGTTGGTACAAGCCTGTTCAAAAGATTTTTGAAATGGTGAATGTAAGGAATGGGTTAATCCTGTGAATGCAATTACAATCACCTCCACTCCCTTTCTTATTGTTTATGGAATTTTCTTTTATTTGATGATTAGTTACTAACTGCTAGGGTAACAGTTGACCTTCCAGGATTCTCTTTTTGTTACTGAGTGGGTGTGAATACCTATTATTTACACTGTCATACTGTAGGTTTCTTGTGTACTAGCATTTACCATATTGTGTTGCCAGTGGCAGTTATAGAGCGAAAAGTGATTTTTATAAAATGTCTACGAGCAGTACTAATTCTAATTATCCTTTGAGTTATAAATAGTAAATTAAAGGGATTGGATATGTAGAGAAACAGAAACAGAACTTGTGAACTTACCTGGAAGTAAGTTCACAATTTCTGAATTTAACTTGCACTACTGGAGGAAATAAAAACAGGCTCTTGCCCAAAATAACGCAGCGAAGAAAGCATTCCAAGGTCTGAAGACTAGGAAATTTGTACGACTTGAAGAATAGTTATTGGATTATAATAGTCCAATAGTCAAAGAATTGTGTAATGATGGTTTCATTACACAATTCATACTGTGTAATGATGATTGTGAAATTGAATGTTTCAAGGTGCAAGAGTTCAAGGGCATCAGTTCTACCAACTTCAAACCAAGCAGAAGCTGGGCATGTCTCTTTATGAAAAGAAAAGGCTTATCAATGAGAAGGCAAACATTATTGTGTCAATGTATGCTTAATGACAAAATTATAAATTTTCATAAGCATGTCATTGATCTATAAAACACAAACAATTTTTCTTGCCTAAAATAGACAATGCTGATCAGATGCCTATTCCTTTGAAATACCAAGCAACACCACCTTTGTGAAAAAGGTGAAATTTTCAAACTAGTTATTACATAATTTTAGTTAACCTCTTCATGCAAGATGGTGTCATTTGACACTGTCTAATACTTCATATTTTTTCTACTAGAAAAACATACTCTGATCAGTTAAACATTGTCGTAGTACATTCAAAGGATTATAGATAGCAGCTCTAACCAATCAAGACACTCCCTAAAACATATTTTCCTGAAACATTTCCTGTAGTTCTTGTTCATGTGAAGTCACTACTGTTGTGAGCTACATATAACCTGCATGTTCCTAATTTTTCTTTGGTGATAAAGACTACATATGTGGTGAGAAAAATAATTTTTTGTATTTGTACACTTCACACATGCCATTTAAGATATTAGCATAGTTAAATTAGAATTAGTTATATATTTACATGCAAACATACAGAGAGTGGTAAATGACACCACCATGCATTAACTGAAATCAATCTGCCTAAAATAATTTGGTTGCTATTATTTCATATACTGTATTTTATCATTTTAGCTTTGGAAATGGATGATAATATCTTTGATGATGAGATCATCAATAAATCTGTAAGAGAATACAGGAGTGAAGGTGATTTTATTCCTTCAGGGTCAGAAGATGAACTACACAGTTCATCAAATGATGATTTGGAAGGTGAAATACATGTAGTACATCTAGATCATTGATTCTCAAACTTTTTCGCCCACTGCCCACACTAAGAATCAAAAATTTTCCAGCATCCCCAAAATTTTTAAACTTACCATCTGTTAAAATAATAATTGCAATTGCTGTTTTTAAGATGTGCTCTTAAAAACAGTAATTGCAATTATTGTTTTCAAACGTGGCATATCCTATTTCTGAGTTGAAACTTACATTTTAAATGAAAGAAATTAAAATGCATATTTAATCATATTTGGAAGTAACTTTATTAAAATTGCTTTTAAAAAAATTACAATTGTATCTATGTAGTTAGATCAAGTAACTATAGTACCTTTAATTTCCATATTTATTTGTATCAATAAGTTGCTTAGATCGGGAGATATGCAGCATTAAAGACAAAAGCGGCCTTTTATTTTTAAAGTGGAATATTTAGGTTCAGAAAAATCATAGCGAGACATACAAAAAGAGATTAAAGTTAAAGTCTTGAGCTTTTAAACAATTTTAATGCAATTTACTGAAAAATATTTTGTTTCCCCCATGCGCTTGGTCAAACACAAAGAAAAACTTTAAAAGTTTTAAAAATTTCTTCTTTGATTTTTTTTTAATTTGATGATTTTTGAAATCTGAAGTATACTGTCAAAAAGTAGAGTATTGAAACTTTAATTTTTTTTTTATTTGTCTCTCTAAGTCCATCTAAGATTGCAAAGTTAAAGTAGTTTGAATACAATCATTTTTCATCATAAAATATAGGTGTCCCTTTAATTTTTTGTAAGAGTGCAGTAGGTAATTAATTTTAGTTTGAAATATCAGGAAAACATAATTTTTGCCTTTTTTTAATCAGCCATCGCCTTCCTAGACTGTCCCCAATTTTCTGTGGGCCTTCTACCGCCCCCTCCTGAAGGCTTCCAGCACCAACAAGGGGGCGTTACTGCCCACTTTGAGAACAAATGATCTAGATGATGATACTGAAATACTGGAAGGCATTTATGAGATTTGCACAGATCTCTCATATGTTCCTGAAGCTGTTGAACTATCTGTAAATTTATTTGATCAGCCGTTCATTTTAAGCACCTCCGCCTGCTGCTGTATATATTGATCAGAGCAATGAAGACAGAAATTTGCAAGATGAATCACAGCTGGCTTCCACGCCTCTCGTAAGTGATTACAAAGAACCTGTTGTTAAAATTACATGGGAACCTGGGAAAGATAACAGTTTTATTTTGGATAAAAGTAATGCTCCCGCATTTTTAAGACAGCATACAGTAAATTTTACTGATTACATCCCATACCAGTTTTTTCTCCAAGGAGCTGATTGAAAAAAATAGTCTTTAAAAGCAACAGATAGATACGCTCTACAAAACAATAAAGAACATTTCAAACTTAACTAGCATGGAGTTGAAAGTTTCTTTGGGAATAAATTTAGTGATGACATACATATGCTACTCTAGATTGAGAATATATTGGTTGACAGTATTAATACTTCACTTTGTTTTTATTGCTGTTGCAATGACTGTAAATAGGTTTGAAGAGTCGATATTTACATTTTACAAATAGCTAAGATCCAAGGAAAGATGATGGAAATAGATTTTAGAAGTTGAAGTCAATAATTAACAGTCTATAATCATTTCACAATGGACAAAATGGTGAACATTTGGTGATCGATGAAATGATAATGCTTTTCAAAGGTTGTCATGGGGCTAAACAAAGAATAAACCAAGAATGGGGTTTTAAAATGTGGCTTCGTGCCAGTAGAAATGGATATGTGCATTGTTTTGAGCTGTATGGAGAAAAGAAACATGTTGTAACTCCCTTAGCCCCAGTTGCTGATATGGTTGAAAGATTATGCCATGACATCAAAAACAACAACCATAAATTGTTCATGGATAATTTCTTTTTAACACTGCCTGTCCTCAGGAAGTTGAAAGAAGATAAGATTTAGACCTTAGAACTGTAATGCTGAACAGGATCAAAAATGCAGCCAAGCAAAAATGGTAAAAAGTCAAAGAAATGGTATCTAAGAGTATTTTTTTCACCTCCCCAATGTTACTCTTGTGAATGCCTGACTCTGCTATAGAGAGTCACTAGATGATAAAATTGACTTGCTGACATTCAAATAATCTGTTACAAACACTCTTATTCTCAAATGGATGAATGAGGAAATAAAGAGCTTCATCAGTCTCCACGCAATGAGAAAGTACTGAAAAAGAAGAAAGTTACTGCCAATGTGATCCCTGAGATATGACAGTGTTAGCCACTAACTGCTTAAAGTGGAAAATACCAGAAAACAATGTTGCTGCTATGAAGATTGTAAGAGGAAAACACTGTTCAAGTGCAAGAAATATGATCTACAAGTTTGCCCAGACTACATGAAGTCATTTCATAGCAAACAGGGATAGTCTCATTACTCTTTCCTAGGAAATAAGAATGATTTTTCAATTTTGGGACTGAAGTTTTATATATAAAGCAAATATTTATTTTACCAAAAACATAAATTTTTCCAACTAATTACATAATACATATTTGTTCTTAATTTTAACTGCAATAAATAAGTAGTTTCATGATAAATTTTTAAAAAATAGAAAGATTTTAAAAAGTTTTAAATTTTTTTATATTTCTTATTGCAGGGAGATATCATATGACAATTGAAAAAAGTCTGAACAAATGTTGTTTATATCCAGGTGGGCCCTAGTAATCAGAAAATCACATAGAAATTTTTATTTTAACTATTTCATAATTCATGCACAAAGAGGTTAAAAAACACTTTCCATAATAGAAAAATTGTTAATCAGCATTCTACCTCTGAAAACAAAATTACACAAATATACAATAAAAAACAACAGTTTTTATAGCAATGTGTTCGTAACAGTACCAATGAATCACACAGGAATGTGATTAAATGGTTGATAAAACCTAAAATATGACCTTATCTCAACACATGAGGTAAGACTGTATCACTAAATGCTTCAGTAAACCTTCATAAAAAAAATAATAAACCTTCTTTCTGTATAAACATACAACTTTATGATAACTTCTTAACTTTTCTTTACATTTTTTAAGTTTTATTAAATTTTTTATTTAATTAATATGTATATATATATACACATACACAATTTTTTTTACAACTACATAAACGCTCTTTCTTTGATTACATTTTTATATAGTATAATACCTAATTATGAAATGTTTTATTGCTTCATAAAATTTAACCTAAAACAGATAACCTGTAACAGGAGAATTTATGATACCAGAACATTTCCACAATAAAAACTATCATTACAGACATATATACAATAACCCTCATTAATCTTGACAGCTGTGTCATGTAGAGAACATCTAGCAATGAAGGCTATCCAAAATTTAGTGATTCATTCATTAAAATTTTAAAAAATCATGGTTTACTTCAGAGATATTATAATCTACTGGTTCCAAACTAGTGCCAGAAATTAGGAGATATCAAATAAAATTCAAATAAATTTAATAAAATATTTAATAAATATTTAAAAATGAAGTGAAAGCCATAATTTTACCAGACAATACATCACCTAATTCGATTAATGAAATGTTAATTGGAAGATTATTTACAAGAATCTGTCACCCAACACAACATCCCCAATCCGGCTGATGGATCAAGGTGTCATGAACATAGCCAATACCTTTAAGAAAAAAATTTTAAATTAAATTCTGGGGGTTCAGGAACTAGCTACTGGCAAAGAAGACAAGAGAGGTCATCAGACTCTCCAACATCTATTATTTTACAGTTGCAGTTAAAGATTACAATTTTGCTCCAGCATTAGACATAAAAGTTTCATGTTGTTCAAATGTTGGAAAAATTTTTTTCTAAATGAAGATACTGAATACACAAACAGATATAAAAAGAAAAAAATTCATAAAGTTTTCTGACAAAGTGGTGACAGCCTCACCAATGAAGAATAATGAATGAGTCAAGGCTGGAAGTGTGGTGACCAAGACTTCTGAGGAAGAAGTGCAGAATGATAGCTGTCTGAAAACTAAAGCTGACGAAGTTAGTAGCCAAATTCCATCAAGCAAAGAAAAATTAAAACAACCTATAAAAAACAGCTCTACTAAGTATTAGTGACGAAACGATTTCAAATGCAAAATAAGAGATTATAGGTTAAAATGTCAGTGATGTTAAGTATGAATGAACTAAGGTCAGGAAAATGTTCTAAGTAAAATCAAATTTCAATTAAATATGACCAAAATGCTGAACTATCTGTGTTTATATTTAACTATAGGAATTAATTCTTTTTATTCATTTATTTATGATTAATATAATTTAAAAAAATAAACATATGTTAAGATATTATAAGCAATTTTAATTTATATTCTACACTATAATGTAGGTTAATATTGTTTCATACAATCTAACTAATAAGACTAAGACTGTAGTTGTTAACCCTCCGAGTAATCTCAATTAATAAGGTTTTACTGTATCTTATTTTTCTTTCTACAACAATCTACAAAGAATATAAATAACAGAAGTCTACAATTAAGAATCTACCTTACACAAAATTCTATTCTGATTTTACAACTTAAAATAACATATGTATTTAGGATTATATTTATAATTTTTAAATAACAAACACAATATGTTGATATTAAACTTTAGAGATTGAGAATAATAACACGATTTTAGTTCTTGCATCTTAATCCAGTTAATGAAAAAGTATCGTTTAGTTGAAAGCACACAAATTTAATGTGAAATTAGATGCTCTAAATTTTGTACTACTGCTAATGAAACAAAAAACATGACTAATTGTGTAAAAGAAATAAGATGGAGCATAAAAAGATTATATTAAAATAAAGAGAATTCATTAATTTATCTACCATGCAGCACTGATTACAAAATTTTAAATATGTTTCGAATGACTATGCTAATGTTTTTTTTAACTATGTGAGATAAAATGGTCAGTGTGCATAAGAAATTGCTGTTTCATACAGAATTGCAATAGTTAATACATGATAAAATTCTCGATAGTTCAACTCGTATTTTATCTTTTATCCACTAAAGTATAATGGATTATAATTGTTCAACTTGTAAAAAGTTCAGTTTTGACTTCTTACTTAACAACTCAGCTAATATTAAAAATAAATGAAAGGAGGTTATAATATAAAGCATTAATCTGTTTTAAGTTTAAAATAAAACACAGGCATTGATCAAAAGATTTTTGCAAAGGATAATTAAACCAAAGAGTACAGGTCTACTTCTACCCTTTTCTTCTAAAAAATTGCAGAAAATGAGCACATGAAGAGTAATCAAAAATTGATGTCATTAAACACTAACTAAATGTTTATCTCAACATTTTTCAAAAACTTATGAATTAATATGGAAGTGAGAAACTTTAATTTACCAAACACTAAAGAACTGATTGAGATATATTATAACTCTGGTTTATCAAAATAAACTATTTTTAAAATATGGTTACTGAAAATTATACGAACACCCAAGTTATTACCATTTATTGAAGAATTTTACAAAAATAAACTATTTGAGACTGACTAATCTCATCAACTAAAAAATGAAATTTATATTTAAAACTCTTTATTACAAAAACTAAACCTTTGTTAAATTTCAAATAAAAGCAGTATAGTAGTTTTAAAACTCTTTTTTACATTAAATATAACTTAACTCTGAAGAAAAGACAGCAATTTTACTTGTTCATTTTACTTTTTCATTCTACATAATAAAATCATCACTACTGCCATATCCATGCAGGTCTTCTTATTTTAACTATATAAATCAAATTATAGAAAACTATCTACTAATCAATATTCCGAATAAGCAAGACAAAAATTAATACCCATCAACTAGTAAAATATCCTATCACAACATTTAAAAAAAAGTATGGTATCATTCAGCGAATTTTAATGTAAAGTATTTATTGAAGGTAAGAGAAAAATCCATAAGGAAAATTTGAATCAAGAATGCTTGTTAAAGATACCACAAAAATACAAGGTAGACAATTTTTATGAAAATTCCTCTTAATAATAAATAATGAATAAGATAGAAAATTAAGATAAAGGGCATCTATCCATTTCTTTACCATTAAAAAAAAAAAAAAATGGTAAAGAAATTATTTTAGTGAACAATTTAGCGAAAGAACTACTGGAAAATTTATGCGAAGAAAAATTATCTTACCCTTTTTCTTTGTGAAAAAAAATATATAACAAACCTATAATTACTACAATTTTAAAAAAAATGCAAATTTTTTAACAAAAATCTCACTAAATTTTAAGTGCACAACATTACAGCACTTAAAAACTGCCATCATAACTATCTGAATTCGAAATAGAAAATTGACAAAATCAAAAAATTGTTCTAAAGTTGTAAGTTTTTTTATTTATGTGCATACATTTATTTTGCCTAATGGAGATACCACATTAAAAAGTATTTGTTTATTTATATAATGGGTGGTGAGAAAAGAATGTAACAATTAAAAAAAATATTGTTTAAATTGATAAGAGTATTGAGCAGGGCCCCCTTACATAAAAAAATTGTTTTTTGAAATACCTTTTTATATAAAATGTATTTTCTGGAAGCACTTTCCTCATTTAGATTGTGCTTACCTGGAAAATCAAACATGACTTAAGTTTTTGATGACATAGATCAATAACAAAATCTAACTCTGTAGAGCAGTCTACAGAACCTAACAATTTATACAGTATGAATATATGTATTTATAAAGAATATAAATATTCCCACATATTTTACAAGAGTTATTTAGACTATCAGAATGTATATTTCTGACATTTAATTTACTTTGAATATACAATTTAACTTAATACTTTTATTTCACAAATTACCCTTAAAATAAGATTTTTAAAAACAAACATTATAACTGTTTATTATACAGCAATCTCCAAAAGATAGTAAAAGTACCACAACATTTATTATATAAATAATTTGGAGGATTCCTTGATTAATTAATGGAGTTTCAGCTATACATTCAAAACCAGAAATAAAAAAAGCATTTAATATATAGGCTTAAATATAGCATGAAGAATACAGAACAAAAGTTTAACAATTTATTATATTTTTAAATTAAAAAAAAAAAAAAATTAAATAAATACTATATATAAAATTGCAATATAAATCAATGTTACTTATAAAAATTATTTACAATGTAACATTTAAGAGGTTGCTCTTGGTGTAGCTTAACTATTTCTGCTGAAATATTTGAATGGAGTTAAACACAACATAATAGTCAACTTACTGTGTTTGACAGTCATATTTTAACCATATAGTTCAGGACTAGATGTACATTCTTATAATTGTATTTAGTTAAAAAAAATCAATTATATGTTTTATATAAAACATTCTCATTATGAGCTGTTATTGGAAAACTACATATTTAATTTTTTAAATAAACGTATAAGAAAAATAAAAATATCTTTCAGATTTATATGATTTTAAAATGATTTACATTCTACAGTGATCAACTGGATATTAGAAATGAATTTAAAGGACTTGTACAAATGTAATTAATCATATACATGAATAAATAGCATAATTGGTAGGTTTTTAAACATTATTTTCTTTTATTTAAACATTGGCTAAAAATAAATAGCATATTTTAATATTTTTTATTTAAAAAAAAAAAAATCATAATTAAAATTCTCAATTTGAAATTGAGGAGCAAAAAGTAACAGTTTAAGTACAATTTCAAAATTACAAACACTAATTAAATTTGTGTATTCATTAAAGCATTTAATCTGTTAAATAACATTTAAAAAAGGAATTTCAAAATACAATTAAATACAAAATGTGTAGAAGCATTCCAACTAATAATCATTATTTTAAAAATCAAAATAATATTTAATGACTGTTCTGTTTTTTTAATTAATACATACTTATAAAAACTTAAGAAAGAATTATATTATACATTAAAAGAAAAGAGAATACAAAGTCATTGCAGCTTTTAAATTATAATATATGTAAGAATAAATAAATATTTTCCACAGAATACATTAAAATTACTGGACATGGTGTTTACTAAAAAAAATTTATTTATTTATGACTTTAAATTTGAAAAATATTCATTAAAGAAAATAAAGCTGTAGTATAACATGGCCAATCAGTCATTTAAATGATACAAGACTTCTAACATCAGAATATACTACACATGTCAACACTAATTTACTGTAAATTTAATGTAATATCTCATTAATAAAAAACATAACTTGGTAAACTATAACTTCATCAATACTTAATAATTTTAAATTATAGTGTGGGCAAATGTAAATTACAATCTGTAATTAGTTCTATGATACAATCCTTTGCAGTGAAAGTGATAATAAAGGGAGTTGACAATACTGTCCAGTCATTCACCAATTCATGTATGCAATTGGGCAGTAGTAAGAATACACTGTTAAATGATAAATGTTTTTTTTATAAACGGAGAAATGGTAAAAATGACAGGAAAATTATGAAGTATGTCTTTTCATAAGCGTTATCAAAGGACTTCTACAATAGGAGGGATCAAAGGCCAGATAGACACTTTATTCTGGTGAATGGGTGAACCAATGGTGCAGTTGCCTTGCAGTTAACTTTAATGAAGATAGTGTTAAAACAAGAAAACTATCTTCAACATTTATAAGCATGCATCTGATGAATTCTACAGTTACTGGTGAATGAATACAAACTAATTTGACTGCAAGTGTCACCATGTTGCAGTATTGTCATACATCATGATGAGAAATGGGCATCTTATTTAATGTCCAAAAGTTAACGAAGCAGTGATATACACAGGGTCTCCAAAAGCCAAAAAAGTAATACTTTTCTTATGGATTGACACATAATTAACAATGAATATTACTTGACACTCCTTGAAGGCCCAGAAAAGACTGACTTCAGAAACAATAGAAGATAGTACAAGATTGTACAAGAGATCATATCATTTTTCCTGGACAATGCTGTTCTATATGTAGTTGCTCATGGCAATGAAACTGAAACCTTACCCCACATCCTCCTTACAGTCCATGTGTGTTCAGAATATCATCTTTTAACCTCTAAAGCAGTATTTGGGTAGAAAATGATTTGTCAGAAATGAGGGCTTGATATAGGCTGTTCAGGAGTGGTCAAGCTCACTATTAAAAAACTTCATCCTAAGCAGCATTTGAAAGATTCTGCATCACTGACGAAGACAATCATTTTTAGAAGTGCATTGCAAAATAAATTATCTATAATTGTGCAAACCTGATATATAATTAAATATTATGAAACTTTTAACACTTTATTTTTATATATAATTGAACACAGGTATTTTAATAAATTTTTGTCTCTTAATTTAAAACATTCTCCAAAAATCAATTTTCTGGTTATCACAAGTTGGGACAGAATTTAATTCTCCTTTAGGCCAATAATAATTATTGTTATTAAAATATATTCATTGAAATAGAAACGATTAAATCACGTCAAAAGACTGAAAGAAGTTACACTTAAAATAAAATAGAAATTAAAAAAAGTTCAACTATATCAGGAACTAATAGTTTTTTCCTTAAGAAATAAATGGTGAAATCTATTAAACCTTTAATTAGAAAACTGAAGTCCAGAACTCATAAGCACATAATAATATAAGTTTATAGTTATCAGTCTTCACCTAATAATTTTTTTTAATATATTTTTATTACAAAATATTAAATGAACCTAAAAAATTAAAAAAAAAATTGCTAGTAGCAAAAATGAGTGGAGTTCCATACCAAGGATACAATTTGAAATAACTCACATTTTCTAGGTACCATTCAAACAACTTATTACATAATTTACAAAATCACAAAAGGTAAATATTTTGAATTAAAATATTCTAAGTCTATTTAAAAAACATTAAACATAATTAATAAAAAAATAAATAATGTCCTTTTCTTTTTTTAAATGAATTACTGGACTGCATTGTCACATTTAAAAATATTCCTACTTACTTAAGATAATGTTATTTATATTTGCTTGATAGTCTTGGTAAAACATTCTGTTTTAGCAGTAACACAGTTGTAGCTAGTGATGGTGTCCCATCGTTAACATTAATGGCAACATTGCACCAAGTACTAATACAAATAACTGATTAACACGGAATGCACCACCAACACGTGCAGTTAATTCAGGAAGTACATGTACAGTAGCAACATAAAGAAATGTTCCAGCACTAAACAGCATGGCAATTCCTGTAGCGTTCACTGAAGATAAGGTTTCTTTCCCTTCCTAAAAACAAATGAATGAAAAAAAATTAATACTAATATTCTACGTCTAAACATAATGAACTTGAATATATTTTTAACAACTAGAGTCATGAATTTGGTCTACCAAACTGTTTGAGTGTGTTGACATGTTGACACAATGATTTCAAAATCAACTTTTTTGGCCCTTTTCTCAAACAACAATCTGGTTTAACTTTCATTTAGCTTCTTTTACATTCTTCATGTTTTTTACTTTATCAACACTAAATCAACTATTCATTATGAATACATTATTCTAATTAGCATATTTAGAGAAGCATAAGAAAACCTTATACAAAAAAAAAAATTAATATAAAATGTATATGTGCATTTTACAGATCAAAAGTAAATAAATCTGAATATTAAACACGTACTATATTTAAACATAAAAATTATTACACCACAGCAAGTTATTTAACACTTGAAAATATTTTAGCAGTTTTTATGTTTACATATTTTGTCTTTTACAGTGATTAAAAGATTAAAAATACTCTAAAACATAAAAAAAAAAAATAATTATACTTATAACTCAAAATAGTTGAAATAAAACAGCTACTATATAACTATTTTTGGGTCGATATGTCAAGTTACAGAGAATTAAAATCTCTATCCAACTGATATTCACAGACAGTTGTCAAATATAATTTTCCACCATTCAATTTTTCTTTTATTCTTTATCATTTCTTCTGCATTAACAGTTCTATTAGCATATAACTGATCCTCCTAGAAGATACCACGATACTGAGGAAGCTGGTGTTATCTGGCAAGGGGCCACCTGTGTTCAGTGGTTGCCCAATGAGCCTAATGGCTGAAGTGTCAATTGAGTAAAACTAGCCTTAAAAAAAACTAAAAGAAAAACATATGGGTTCCTGTTTTTCTGAATTCAGTTAAAAACCTGATCATATACATGCTGTGGATTGTAATTTTTCATATTCTACAAATAACAGGCAATTCAAAAATGACTTCACAACTTTAAAAGCATTTAAAAATTTACTGAGATAACTTACAGATTCAGTTAAGAAGTGATCAACTTAATCTGTACAGATTCAGTTGAAGAATATGTACATTCATTTCACAGAAATATACATCAAGTTTGTCACCTAACATTCACTTTGGTTTGATTTGGCTTCCATTTATAATGCAACGTACATCCCACCTGAAATTGATTTCATTCTAGACTGTAACCAGCAAGTTGGGTGACACCTGTGCAGCTGCAGCATTAATTCAGTCTTAGCTCAACAAGATCAGCAGGTAAAGGTGGTATGTAAACCTGATCTTTAATGAAACCTCAAAAGAAAAATTCTAGCAGATGGCCAAATCTGGGGAGTGATGTGGGCCATATGCAATTGAACTTTCATGACAATCCACCAAGCTAGGAATTGAGTATCAAGAAATCTCAAACTTCTAGGTAGAAGTAGTGGTGCCCCGTCTAACTGAGAAATAAGAAAATTTTGAAGCACGTCCAGATAAACAATACCATTTATAGTTGCCTCCTGGAAGAACAGGCCATATAGTCTTTGGTTGCTTAGGACACAAAAACATTGACATTAGAGGGCTATCACAAATGTACTGCAGAGTTTCTTGAGGGTTTACGCTACCCAGTATTCAGCAGTTATGGGTGTTCACCTTGCCACAGATCACAGATGTGAAATGTTGACTCACACTAAAAATTAGTTTGTCTAAAAACATACTGTTGTCTGCAACTCTAACCATCATTTCCACATAAAACTGCAGCTGAGCAACTTTGTCATCTGTAATGTGTTGAACCATGGTCAGTCAGTATGGCTTCAAGTAAAACCGTTTATGTAATACACACTAAACAGTTGTTTGCAGAATGCCAATCTCACCTCGAGTTGATTTCTTCGGACTATGTGCAAAGCTTTCTCTGAGTTGTTCCATAGCAGCTTCAGGGATACATGGACCTGGTGATTTTGTATTTTTAACAGAACAACCTGTCTCAACTATGGTTTGGTGCCAAGAATAAATTGTATACCTACTAGGAGGCTTCCTACCATACTTTTTATGAAAATTACATTAAACTGCAGTTGCCGACTACAAATTGTGAAACCAAACAAACACACAGCAACCACGTTCCACACCAGTAAATGCATTCATTTTTAACAACACTGATGACAATGCTAGTGGCCAAATTCAGTATTAATGAATTACACGAGACAAAACGTTTTGTGTTTTGCTATGAAACGAGACCTCAATCGAATCTGCAAGTTATCTAAATAAATTTTCTAATATGCTTTTAAATTTATAAAGTTCTTTTTGAATCACCTGATATTCATATTATATTTCCATTCACAAGTTCTGAACTTAAGTTGTGTATTAGTCATCCAAATAATCCTTTATACGGTTTATGAATTTCCACAAAAACTTAGCTGTAATTAATTTAAATAAGTACAATTTTATTTAATAACTTAAATCAAACTTCAACTATGGTGATAAATAAATGCATGTTGATAGTTTAGTTTGATGTAATTTGTTTTCAGTAAGTTCTGCTATAATAATAATAATAATGAACTGTAAATGAAGATAATGAATTACTATATTAAACAATATACAGCCAATTTAAAAAGAGAAAGGAATATATAGAATTTATACTAAATATGCACTTAATGTAAATGAAGGGGGGAAAATATTGTTACCATGTGATATATGAATGTTTAAATTGGTACAATATTCATAATAAAAGTTTGTTCATAACTCCTCACCAGTTATGAAGGACAAAGATACTATTATTTCCAAGGAAAAATTATGCTTGCTCTTACAGTTACTGTTACCTAGTTGGAGTGGAGATTTAAAACTCTAACAAAAGGGTATTTGGCCAGGACATGTTCTTGACAATCAGTAAGTGACAAAATGAAGGTTCAACTCAGTAGAACTGTAAATAATGAGGTTTAGGAAAACAGAAGAGAATAACTCAAGCAGGACAGTTATTCTTTTATACAGGTTAAGATTTAATTATGTTACATAAACACAATGTAAGACTGTTGTATTAAGTAATGAAAAACATTAAATAATGCCTAATGGAAGATGTAAATTAAGCTGTGCATTACGGGTTTATTCCTAACTCCAGTAGTTTTGGTATTTTTTCTGTGTGTAGTAGTAAACCATTTATTCAGGTACTTTTTTGGCATATGTATTGACTAAACATCCAAATATGTTTTTCAACAAATGACAGGTCTGTTTAAAATAAAAAAATATTTTTTTTTTAAATTGAATAAAATGTATTTTAATGTTCATATGTGAAAGAGTCCAATGTGAAAAAGTGTTTATTAATAAAAGAAAGTCAAATAATAAAAATTAATCATGATAATATATATATATATTTCAGGTATAATTAAAACTAATGAGATTTCTTAAACTGAAATAATTATCTTTAAAAAAAAACAAAACGGCAACAGCAAATACATGTTCCATAAGGTATTTCTTACAGTAAGATAGAGAAAGTTAAAAATGAGAGATAACAAGTGATGGACACTTCATGTGAGCTGCTCCTCCTACCACACTTGAACATTACATATAATAATAATTTACTTTTGGACCACCACGCGCACGCACAATAGATATCTTTAAGTTATTATTTTACTAATATCTAACAATTATTGAATTCTTTTAAAAGCTGACATTTTAGTTAGTTATCTCAAAATAATTGTAATTTTAGTGATAATAATTTAATGTTTACTGAATAAAGATAACTGTGTTAATAGTTTAAAATAAATTACAGAAATCATTTTTGTTACATTTATTTGTACAGCAATATGCTCATGCCCAATAACAGTTACTGACAGATGATAATGAATTTTGTAGAATGTAAAAGATGCCTGTCTAGAACTTGAACCTGAGATTTAGTTACTAACAGAGATCGGGATATTGATGAGATTTAGTTTTCATCAGACACATTAAAGTATAAACATGAAACTTTATATAAATTTGGGCTCTACAAACGTGAAGTTATTTTTTTTTAAATCTCCTTATTGCTTATACATCATATTCTATCGTCTTTTCTTCTTTAGATATAAAGAAATAATGCAACTTTTAATAAAATAGTTATTTTTTTTTAAATGGTTATTAAATTAGTTATTTTTAGAAAATTGCCCTATGACAAAAGACAATGTTTTCTACTGAATAAATGAATTGGAGATAACAAATGTACAAAAGGTCTTAAACCCTAGACCTAGAACTGGGAAAAGATGTGATATTCAATGTGATTGGCTCAGAAAGAGAAACATTGAGAAATTGTATCTTCACTATATTTTCTGTTCACAAAATCATTATTAAAACTTCTCTACTATCTTTATAACAAGCCAATATTAAACAGAACATTTTGGATTGTAAAAAAAAATTACATTTATTTCCTCAAATTACTTTATTAGAACACTATAAGGCAAACGTTTTGTAAGGTTATTGATTGCCACTGATAAACCAAATGCTGATAACAACATATCTTTGTTTATGGTTATGAAGCTTTATTTAATGCAAAGGTTAACATGCTTTACCAATAGTTTTAATGTAAAATTTAAACTGCCAAAGTTTATCTGATTGTTCTCTCTATTAACATACTTGACTCGCAATAAGAGTTGATTCACTTAATGTGAAATAGGGTTCAATTGTTTTTAGCTACTTTCAATTGTTCAATTGTTTTAGTTAATTTAATCAGTGTCTAAAAAAAAAGTAATAAAAGTTAACAGATTTAATGATCACTATCCGTTTTAAAAATGATCATATTTTAAAATAATAATGGCACATCTTTTAATAAGTATTCAAAATATATGAATAAAAATATAACAAAAATGTAATTAATTGAAACGTTTTTTACATATTAAAAAGAACAAAACACCTTTAAAAGTAAATTAATAAAAAATGTTTTATGCCATTACCTGCTTTAATAATAATTCTTCAAATATATTTTGCTTCACATAAAGCATCTTCAGTAAAAAAAAATCTATTAAATTTTTAGAAAACTTTTGTGAAACAAATTAATTGTTTTCTTCAACTATAGAATAAATGTAATAGAATTCATACATGAGATTCCTTTCAGATATGAAAGTAAATAGTTTCATTATAATTCTAACAGTGACTACTGAAAAAGAATCTGCCAGAGCTGACTTCCTTCTCTGCAAATCCATCATGTAATAATACATAAAAAATTGCAGAATAAAATCTGTTCATCATAACTTCACTTAAATATTTAATTTATGCCATAAAAATGAGCCAACACGTTAGTCCACATCTCTAATGGTGTGGTGGAGGTAGGAAAACAAAATAAAAGGAAAGTATAATTAGTTATTTAAAAATCAGCAGATCTATTTAAAATGCTATGATGAACTATGATTCAAAATTTGAAGTGATCTAGTCATAGATTTGGAATTATTATCAGCCAAAGTAATGCCTTTGGAATTGGAGCTTGTAAAACAGGATTTTTATTCTATTTATCTTAAAAAAACTCTCAAATACCATATAACATTTTTTAAAGGAAGTCAACAAACACAAATCTTAGCAGGATAAATTTTTACGCATTTTATGAAAATCTGAGAGTTCATTTTAATGATAATAATCTTCAAACATAGAAAATTTAATTTAGTAGTAAGTAATTCAATATTAGTAACATCAAATACTTTTAATAGACCCTTTTTAAATATATCGACTACCAGTTTATTACTCACTATTGATGCAATAAATTCAATATAAACCAAACATTTGTAATTACATCTAAATTCTATTAAATAAACCAGTTAGTAGAATATTGAAGTAAGACATATCTTACCTTAATTTTTCATGAAAGTACTTTTGTGGGATCAGTTTTTATAAGACCGTTCCTCAAACACATCTGATGGTTTACCAAATTGGAAAAATTCAAAGGATCCTTTTCAATTTGAAGATGCGAGATCCAGTGAAAGTACTTTCATGAAAACTTAAGGTAAGATATGTCTTATCTCAATATTCTAAACTAGGTGGTTTATTTAATAGAATTTAAATACAATTTAACATTACAGAGGAATAATATGAATCTTAAAAGGATTAATTTCAGTAAAATAAGTTTGTAATTGTAGATGCTTAAAAAAGAATACTGAGAAGAATAATTTAATAATCTATTTAAAACATCAGCTTTTAAAACGAGCCAGTAATTATTTACTGCTGAAATATCTCTTAATTTGTCCAAGTTTTATTTTTTTTCTTGCATTTTTTATAATTAAAATAGTACAAAATCACTAAAAAGAGGTACAGACTGTTTTTATATTAATTTTCATTATTTTGATTTATAACATTTTAATTTGATGTATAATATGATCAAAAAATTATAATAATGAAATTTAATTTAAACTCAGGGGTCCTGTATTTAACAAACTACTGAAATATCTATCTTAATATGTATTATTTACAATTTTCCCCTTTTTAAAATAAAAATGTTCACTCAGAATAATTTGAACAAAAGATTAATTTTTTGCAGTTTTTGCAATAAGATTGTTACATTTAAAAAAATATAAATTTGAATTTTAAAGCATGATCCTACTTTACTGAAAGGCATACAGAAAACTCTTGCGTATACAATTTCAGATAATAGTAGGTAATTCTTTCAGGCAAAAACAAAAAAAAAATCATGGACCATATACAGTCTATGAGTTTGATGAGCTAGACCTTTCTTTCTTTTTCCTGTTTAGCCTCTGGTAATTAACTTTCAGGTAATACTTCAGAGGATGAATGAGGATGATATGTATGAGTGTCTTGTACAGTCTCAGTTCAGCCATTCCTGAGATGTGTGGTTAATTGAAACCCAACCATCAAAGAACACCGCTATCCATGATCTAGTATTCAAATCCGTGTAAAAATAACTGACTTTACTAAGACTTGAACGCTGGAACTCTCGATTACCAAATCAGCTGATTTGGGAAGACGCATTCACCACTAGACCAAGCCGGTGGGTTTGATATTCCTGATCTAAGAAACTACACTTTTTTGAAAAATTGCACATGTATTTTTACCAGTAGACAGTAAGAAAAAATATTTATAATTTTGGCCAGAACTCAAATTATCTTTAAAATCCAGTAAGATTATTAACAATTACATGAACTTAAATTGTTTTTAATTTAATTTGCAAAGAATTTATTTTTAGTAACAGTAGCTTCTGAAATATCTGTAATACTTACATATATGTAAGTATTAATCTAAACTTTCAATATATCCTTGAATTACATAATGTCAATTTAAACATAAAAAAGTAATGTTTTACTGTTGCAGTATGCAAATAATTTTAATATAAAATCATAAACGAACATAATAGATTAATAAAAACTATAATAAATAAAATAATTTAATTTCTTACTTATAGTATAAGCAATAGAGTAAGTTGCTTATGTTTACGTAAAATTAATATGAAATATATTAAGTTTACATTAAACATATTAACAAAAATTGAACAGATTATATAGAATTATAAGGCAAATTGTGCTACATCACACAACATGTAATTCACACACACACACACACACACACACACACACACACACACACACACACACACACACACACACACACACACACACACACACACACACACACACACACACACACACACACACACACACACACACACACACACACACACACACACACACACACACACACACACACACACACACACACACACACACACACACACACACACACACACACACACACACACACACACACACACACACACACACACACACACACACACACACACACATAATATATTAAAAACAAAATTGTTAAATACACACAAATATACAGGATTTTATTGATCTCTTTTTATGGGATAACAACATTTAAAAACAGGATATTTAAGGAGTAACAGGATCCTTTTTGTAAAATCAGGAAAATGAACAGTAATTACCTGAAACTAAAAATAATAAATTAGAAATAGATAGAAAAATGCAAATTATTTACATTAATTAAATATTATGCATATAATGAAGTACAGTAATCCCTTGATTTACATAAAATATACTTCATGACTAAAACTTTTGTCAAGTCAAAACAGCATTTTCAAAAAATTATTAAGAATTTAAACGTGGAAATCTAAATTTTTAATTAATAAAATGTATATGATAATTGTCCATAATATGTATTGAATACTTAAAAATTAATTTAAAATTGTAATTTCATTAGAGCTATGTAATAATAGTTTACATTTTATTTGTTTACACCTGATTTTTCCTGATATATTGATTGAATAAATTTATATTTTGTATACTAAAGGGTGGAGTAGAGAAAACGCATGTTTTTTAAACCACTAGTACTCAGCAACGAGTAAAGGTACTGACTTTTGGCAACCTCTGGTGGAGAGCTCAGATTACGTAGTTTCAGTCGCTAGAGTATTAGAGCAAAGAACATTATTTGCTATCGAGCAGTTTTTTTTTAGAAAAAATTATTCTGTGGTCACAGTTTAATGTTTTTTCGTCAAAATTTTAACGTTGAATGAGGTGCACTTCCAGATCAAAACATACAACCATGGGTTGAGACGTTTAGAATTGTTGGATCTGTGCTAAAGAAAAACCCATCTGGACTTCCCCGTTCAGTCCGAAGTCTGGAAATCAGAGAAAAGCAGTAAGAAGAGCAGTTCTTACAAGTCTGAAACGATTCACCAGGTGACAGGCTATAGGGCTGGGTATGTAGTCGCTTGCTTCATTGGATCTTACAGGGTGATAAAATTTCACCCATACAAAATAATGTTCGTCCAGCAGCTAAAAAGGATTTTGTGCAATGAAAAGATTTTTGTGACATAATGAACACTATTCTCACAGAAGATGCAAATACCCTAATAATGATGAGTGACGAAGCACATTTCCATCTGGATTGCTATTTTAATGTACAGAACTGTCAGTACTGGGTGTCTGAGAACCCACATGAACTACACCAAAAATCTCTCCACAGCTTAAAAGTAACGAAGTAGTGCGGTGTCTCCAAGATAGGGATTGTTGGTCCTTACTTTTTTGAAGAGGAGGAACTGCAGTTACAGTGAGATCAGCATGCTACACTGACATGTTAAACAACTTCCTGTGTCTAGAACTGGAAAGGCATTGAGTGAACATGAGAGAAATGCGGTTCCAACAGGATGGTAGCACAGCTCACATGGCAAGAGCATTAATTTAAGTGGTTCGCCAAATGTTTCCTGAACATGTCATTTCATGATCTGGCAATGTTTCTTGGCTCACCTGATCTATTGATTTATACTTTTTTATGTGGGGCTACCTGAAATCAAGAGTGTACATGAACAAATCACACAAATTGAAGATAGGAAAATTTCTATTGATCAAGAAATTGAAGTTGTGTCTAATGAAATGTTGGAGAAAGCCGTGCAGCAAAGCTGAGGAGAGCCTCCGAATTTGCGTCTGACAAGAAGGACATCATTATACATTGACATTATTTTCCAAACCTAATTAAGGTATGTTTATTTCAAAAATGCAATAAAAATATTATTTTATGTAAAACTTTTTTTTCTATAATTAAAATAATCAAAGTTATTCAGTAGTGAAAAACATACATTTCCTCTGCTCCACCCTTTATAACGATTTTCTCAAAAAGCTTATTTATAAGAAATAAATAAATTAAACAGAGAAGAAATGAAAATAATTTTGGCTTGTTCTACTGGTGAAATAAAGGAAAAATAATTATAAAAATAGCTTTACTTTCAAATTATAGCAAGTAAAATATTTTGCCTTGATTTCTGCTCCAATGGTAAAATGAATATGTACTAAAATTCTTGGAACACAAATCACAAAGAAAAATTAATGATTGATTGCACATGTTTTTGATTTGAAAAATAAAAAATGAGTCCTAGAGATCAGCATCTCTGCAGTAGTTAACAAGAATTATCCTAAAGCCAAAAAGTTGGAGTAAAAACATACCTTTTTTGGTATAATGTTACTTTGTATTGCCATTAAGAAAAAATACTTCATAACAAAACTTATTCAGGATTAAGTTTGTAAACTTGTTGTAAGTTAACTAAAACTAATAAAAGGTTTAAAACAAAACACGGACCAAAATATGATACATAAATAAACATCATAACTTTAAATCAAACAAAACATAAAATGTTTTTTCATATAGCAAAAAAAACTTTAGAAATACAATTATTCAAATGAAAAAAGAATTGTAAAAAAGGATTAAGAAATCCTTAGGAATGAAAAAAATGATTAAAACAAAAAATCATTTTAACAATGGTCTTCTAAGTAAAGTATAAAAAAAAATTATGTAAGTCTTTCATTAACTATTCAAAAAATGTTCCATTTCCACAAGTTGACAATCTAGATGAATCAGCAATCAAGTTGATCCATCTATACCTAATGTATTTGAATAATTTTGTAAGCTTACACATATGAATTAAAATACAGGTAAGTCAATGGGTATCAGTCTAAAAATGCCTTTTCAATTTTTTGCTGTATATGCAGAAATAATTTAATTTTTTACAACTCTTGTAAGATGCTAACTGCATACTGTAATTATCATGGAAAATTTCCTAATAGAATTCTAAATCTTTGCTCTGGTATTTCATAGTTCACAAGTGAGTGGTTCATTTCCATCATCTTCAGATTATGTTGAAATCTAAGAATATTATATTGATGAAAAAGAAAATGTAATTAAGCACCTTCAACATGTTCCTGAGCTCAGTATAGAAGGATTTCCTATAGCACTGGATTTTCAGACAATAAATTGTGGCAAATAGTTCCTATCCTGTCCTAATTTTTTAATCTCACTATATTCATGATATCTATTCTATATTCTCTTTAAAACTTATGTTTATTTAATTTTTTTTTATTCTTCAATTTTTCTAATCTATATCTTCCTCTACATTTTTTACCCTCTACAGATCACTTATTTCCAAAGCAGGAAGTCTCAATATACAACCCACTAATCTAGTTTGTCTACAAAATTATTGCACAAATATCTCTTTTCTTCAATCTGTCTTAGGCCTCTTCATTGTCTCTTCGATGTACACCACTTTACCTTCTCACCACAATTTCAATACTCTGCTGTAAGACCAAAAGCCTATACAGATTGATTTTCGCTTTTCCTACTATCTGTCTCACAACTATTAAGTGCTACATTCTACATCGATATTTATACAAAATTCTTCCTAATCCATTGATCTACAGTACATCCTAGAAATCCCCATACAATTAACAAATCTCAAGCAATTAACAAGTTGTTTTGAAAATTACAGTAATTGGTTTCTAAAAAAATACTTTTTTACTGAGATTAGTAACTCTGTTCTCAAGGTTACAAGGAAACTTGCTTTCCTGTTTCAGTTGCAAAGACAAGGCTGATGTGAGCAAATCCAGTTAATTAAGAGCGGTTGATAAGTGTTTGGTGCACTAATGATGAGGCAAATAATGAATGCATTTTGTGAATGCTTCAACAAAAATCTGCCTCGTAAAGCAACAATACTTCATTGAAAATGTACATCAGCTTTCAGCAGCAGTAAAACCAAGTGCGTGATGGTTGAAAGAAGTCATGAGTGCAAATATGTGTTGCTGCTGCCAATTCGATTGAACAGTTTCAAATTAAAATCTATTGGTAAATGAATAGCCAAACTTAATATACTGTGGTCATTAATGCATGTTCATATTAAAAATTACTAGAATAATATATAATTCTGATCAACTTTTGTAAATGAATTATTGGATGGAGAGATGGTATATGTTGGAACCTGCTGGGTTCCAGTGTCCTGTGCTAGTGTTGTTTTTTTTAATGAATGTACAATTTACTGCAACTTAAAAATCAGGAATTTGGTTTTTTGGTCTAAGGAGAATTCTCATTTTGAGCATGAGTTGAAAAGAATCCAATATGTGATGAAACAGTTTCAATGTTTACCATGGAGCACTGACCTTACCACACCTGATAACTCATTGTGGAGAATAATCAAGGCCTACATATTTCAATGTCAATGGGCAGCAAATGAATAATTGCACAGTGGTATGGAAGAGGCCTTTTGACCATGACTTGAGATGCTTAATATCAAGGAGGCAGGGAAATGCATAGCTCTGTGCATTCAGTATGATGGTGCACACACAGATCCACTGGATACAAGTATAAATGTTAAAAATACTTTCCCCAACTTGTATTTTCTCAGGGTAGTGACTTCTCAGACATATCTGTATATTTAACATTTGCAAACTTCTTTTTAACAAATGAAAGGTCTTTTTGCTTGAACAAGTCAACTTTTGATGTCTTTCTAACTTCAATAATCCTTTGCAATTTTAATATATTATTATCTTTTATGTCCTTCTTTATTATTTTTTCTATTCTTATTTATTTTCAAACTGAATTTTTATTTGATTCTAAAGGTCATATTCCATTTCATGCCATATTTCTCTGACTCAATGCTGGTTTCCATAAAAAGGATAATGTCATCAGAAGACAAAACATTTTTATTTTCTAAAATTGATTTAATTATATACCTATATACAAAATGAAGCAATGAAATTTTTTCTAATAAATTACTTTATTATTTTTTTAATTATAATATGTACAGATATCAAACACCAAAAAATAAAATATATATATTTTATTTTTTGGTGCTTAAAATCCAAAATATAAACTACACAGTAATATTAATAAGAGTTATTTTCCTAGGACTGAAGAAATTAGATTCATCATAGTTTACTTTTAACTACAGTCATGAGGAATTTGATAAAATCAAATTTTAGATATAATGAAGATAAATGATAAGATATAAAAACATGAAATCTGAAAACAATTTAAAATGAGAAAGTAAAAGCTGAATAGAAGTCACAGAAACATACAATATATTGAATAGTTTTATGAAGAGAAACTTAGTGAATGTTAAGTGAAAAAAGAATGCATTATCATATACAATTAAAATATAAAAAAAAGTTAAAATAATTGTTTTTTTTTAACTTGGGAATTAGTCATAGAACATATGAATATTATATTCAAATACGGTGTATGTGACATACATTTTTAAATTTACATAACACATACAATCTATTAATTTCAAATTCTCTTTTAAATTATTAAAAATATTAAAAAATTCACATAAAATGGTTCTTTAATCCGTAACATTAAAATAATACCCATTTTTTTTTTCCATTTTGGAGTATTATAACAACTTTATAGTAATATTTATGATGTAATGTAAATGGTTCTTCAGAATGTTTATCATTAATTATAAGGTAGTTTATCATATAAAATAAAAATTAACTAAATTATCTTACGGCAAGAAAATTATAAAAAGTCTAATAAAAAATGTAAAAATGCAAAGTAGGACTAAAACTGGATAAATATTACGAAAAAATACTGATACCCAAGGAGAATACATCCCTAATAACTTCTTTCTAAAAGTTTTTAGAAGCCAGTCAGTACACTGTCTCACATTACAGCAAATTCGGCAAAGTATTATTGTTAAAATATACTGACTATGTAACTGGTATTTCTTTTTCTATAATTATGAAGATAACACAAAAATGTCTACTTTACCAGCTAAAGTTGTTCTTGGAAAAGGGAGTCAAACTGATAAAGAAGGCACAACCCCATAACCCCTATTACATACACATTTCAGTTCTCAAATTATTTTCTGACAAGAATTGATAAAACACTGACATTAATTGGGATTTCTTGAAAAAAATACATTTTTTACAAATAAAATTAATATGTTAGCTCATTCTATCAGCAATAATTAGAGAAAAATTTAACTCCTCAATAAAAACGCTGTAATTTTATTGAGGAGACAACAGACAACCATGTTAACTTTATTGAATAACACTAAAAACATCATGCCACAATGATGTCTCAATTAAGCTCATTCAATTTGTAGTGATATTTGACATTAGTGCTACTTTCTTTTATTATTATTTTAATTAATTCTATTAATTTCAAATATCAAAAAGGAAATATAAAAATAATGTAAAGAAGTTCTATCATATTTAACAATAAGTTCATATTAGCCTTTCTGCTTCATATCATTTACTCTCTTCTTCCTCATCATATCACATGTCTTCTTTGATATTTTCGTTTTCCATAATTTCTAATTTAATTTACAAGCTTTCCAAAATTATAAAGCACTGCACAAGCAACATTTACTTTTGGAACTAGTACAAGGAATTACTTGTTCAGTTTCCTAGTACAATGAATTTTTTCTTCAACTGACCAAACTCTTTCCCTGCAGCATTGGTGTTGTATGTCTCCTCTTTTCTATTTCTAGGGGTTTTGAGTGGTGTCAGTAACCATGGTACAATCTCTTATCCACTTTTAAACAATACAGAAACTGATCTCTTATGTTCAGATAACAAACTTGTCTGATTGAAATACTCTTCCATATTTTGTTATCATGTGTACTCCCACTCTACAACTGATCTTTATTTAAGAATTTTTCTTCTGCTTTGCAAGTTACTGTACACTAATACTTTGAAATCCTTATCTATTTACATATGTAACCTTATAATGTTTTGAGTTTTTATCTTTATGTGGGTTCAGTCTACTCCTCCTAAGACTCTGAATTTTGAAATGTGACAATCAATTTTCTTATGCTTAATTTTGTCACAACTTTCAGGAAACTGTATTCAATCTGTGGCTTTTTCATTAAGTTTTTTGTAGTATATTATTAAACGTATTGCCAACAGTTGTTCTACCAATCCAAAAGGTCTTCAGGTACACCTGTTTAATAGCCAGGATTACCAAGATAATGCAAAAATTTTAAATTTAGACCTTAAGGCACCACCTCTTATTCCATTATTTTTCAGTAAAAATGTCGGTGCTAAAAACCAATACCTTTGCTTTCTCAAAACGAACTATCTGTATTACTTGTCAACAGGTTCCCTTTAATACCAGTTTATTTTTTGTCAGCAAATATTTATAAAAGCTGCTATTCTCATAATGAATTGTAAAGTAACACAATGCCAAACTGAATAATGATCAATTTTATAATGGAGAACATTGTAAAACCTTTATTCTATTCTATTCTTCTATTCTTCTATTCTTGTAATTTAAAATAAATACTATACAGTTCCACAATCTACTAGTAATTACAAGTAATAATTGGTATTGACAATAAGAATTGCTGTAAGTAAAGTAGTCTCTAAATCAATAAACATTAATTTTTTTATTCTGTTTTGAAAAACAGCAAATAAAAAAGGTGTTACCTATTTTCATTCAGCAAGCCCAATGATATCTTTCTTTAATACCATATTTATCCCACCAAACAGCTCATGTACATAAACATAATGTTTTAGTTATATACACAAGTACCAATAAATACCATCAAATTATGTTTACTAATGATAAACTAGAATTAAAAAAAATATATAAAATCCTACGACATACAGTAAATAACAAATAAATTTATGAATAAGATCAAACACACGCAAAGTAAACAGCTATTAATAAACAAAGCATATATTGGTTTTTGCTGTTTGTACTATCAAAGGATTAATCCAGATAACAGTGATAAAAAGAGATAGATCTATTCAGAGCACAGTAGATACTGAAATTAAGAATAGGAGAAAATACAGAATTAACATTCATTTAGAAATGTAGCAACAAGTCTAAATGAAGATGATAAAACCTATTTTCTCAATTTTGTTGATTGATCCACCTGTTGTAAAGAATTAGTTAGTGGATTATAATATTATAACATTTATAATTTTATCAAAATAAATGATAACTGAACAAGAGAAAATATTTACAGCATACAATCAGAAGTGCAAGTGAAAATTTGCATCAATTTATCAGAACTGATATGGATGTTTTTTAAATTTTAAAATTGCCTGTAAAAAAATTTAAAAAAAAGCCATTTACAAAAATGCATACCTTGCCTATACCAAAATAAGTTATAAGTGATAAAAGTGGAGCTGCTAATGAAAAAACTAATAAATGTCGTCTTATCCGTTTTCTATCAACTCCTTCATGCATAAGAAATGTAACTAGCCCAAAAGCTGCTGGTGCCTGAAAATTAACATAGGAATAATTTTTTAATAATTCTGAAGTTAACCACATAGCAAAATATTAAGAAATTCAATTAAGAATGCCAAAATATACATTTCACCTCACTCTGTAGTTTTTAGTTTACTATTAAAGAAAAAAAACTATTATTTCTTTAGAAAAAAGAAGAATATGATCAAAATGTAAAACAATAGAAAAAAATTAACGATTTAATTAACTCCCCATAACAGAATTTAACTCTAACTAAAATTTTTAATGAAAATTCAATTTAATGATGAGAACTTGTCTTGATTTTCAAATAAAATGTAATAAAAATAAACAAATTAAAATAAATCAAATGTAATCTCAGCTAAGAAATACATTTGTAAAACAAAATATTTTTTTAACAATAACATATTAAAAAAATATATCAAAACTGACCCGACCATTAGTGATGGCTTAAACAAATAGCACATAGAAGCTAGAGAAAATCCCAATCAGGCAGACATTAGCAATATTCCACATAATCTATACATTATTTCAAATTAAAACTACAGTTTTATTACATTACAATTAATGAATGTGGAATTCCTATCATATCTTCCATTTTTAAGAAAGTGTGATGTGGAATATTAGAAATAATGAACAAAAAAAAATGTATAGCTAAGAAATACTGATACAAAAAATATTACTGTTTAAAAAACTTTATAAATATGTGAACTGTGCAAGTCCACACAATGTTGCTGCTATACAAGTTATTTGGGGAGAAAATCATTTGGTTTATGGTCATCCAGTTTCACAGATTTATCTCCCATAAATTGTTTTCTTTGGATTATTTAAAAGAAAATGTATTTAGAATAATCATAGCACAACTGATCATTGAAATTTAACTACTAATGTAAAAATTAAGAAATAAAGAAATGCAGAGACATACAGTACAATTATATTTCACAGCTTCTGTGATTAAAAGTTAGAAAAACAAATGTATTATACAGGTGAGCATAAGTTACACAACCCTGAATTCATTAATCAACTGAAGTGGGAAATTTCAGCTTTCAGGATGCCACAAATAGGTGGGTTGGTAACCCTTGATCTTGTAGCAATAACCACAACAACCAAGTAATTTCTCCCTCTTTGTTTGTCAGTTGCAGGTGTGCTATAAAAAGATTTCACATGTTTTACATAATATTAATGTTCATTATTTATTCAGGAAAGTTAATTTAAAATGAAATAGTTTTATACATGCCATAAGATCAAATGTAAGCATTAAATCAGCAATTTCTCACATAGTTGCTCAGTAGTGTGAATGACCAAAAACAGTCCAACTGATCAACAATCTTTAGAACATGTTTGTGCATTCTTTGAACAATCACCTCATCAGTCAATAAGATGGTTATCTTTATAATGTCATATGGAAGTATCTCCAAAGCCACAAAGAAATTAAAATCATGTATGTACCATATTCACATCTTGGAGGTATTCTGAGAACCCAATCACAGGAAAAAATTCAATTATTGTAAATGGTTTATGTGCTTTATTTGCAGTAATTTTCAGATTTTGGATAACATTTTCTTTAGTGACAAGGCATGGTTTGATTAAGTAACTATGTAAACAGCCAGAACAACTGATATTGACCCTCATGTTTTCCACAAAATTACATACATTCAGTAAAGATTGGAGTTTAGTGCACAATTTCTCAGAACAAAATAGCAGGTTGAATATTTTCCATGGAAATAGTTACATCTTAATTCTACCACCAGATTATAACTACCTTCATAGCACTTCTAGAAGAAGATGAACTCAATTTACTTATTGCAGGAACATAGTGCAAGTCCTATGAGAATTCTTTGAAAGAAGAATTCTTGGAAAGAGTCATTCAGTCTATAGTCACCTAGTTTGACAGATTTATCTCTCAGATTTTTTCTTTGGGGGTTATTTAAAAGAAAAAAATATTCAGAAATAATCCTCGCACAGTTGATCAACACTGAGATCAATATATCCCATATCAGCTTTGCAATCATTTAAAATGTAGCTGCTAATATGAAGAACCTGTTTGTGCCTGTATCGATGCAAACGGAGGACCCATTTTGAATATTTAACATTTTTATCTTAACAAAATTTTTGTTATGACATTATTTAATATTTACTTCTTAAAATTTAACAAAGTTTTTTCATTCATTGGTGTCCAAATATGTTTTTTTTCATATGGGTTAGACCAGAGAATCTTATTTGGCAAATAGATGGTGCACCTCCTCACTGGAACAACACTGAAAAGGATTGGTTGAGTGACTTTTCCCCAACTGCTGGATTGCAGTCAGCAAGGAGCTTGTTTCCAGTGACTTCCAAGGTCACCCAAACTGACCCTATGTGATTTTTTCCTTTAAGGTTTTATAAAGGAGCTTGTTTACAATTTGAGGGACAATATATTACAAATAAACAATATTTACAATATTTGAGGGACAGGATTGAAGCAGCTGTTGCTTCCATTACTCCAGACATGCTGGTTAAAGTACGACACAAACTCATCTATCAGATGGATGTGTGCTGCATGATGAAAGGTGCTCAGATCTCAGATTGAACAGTTTAGGGAAGAACTGAGAGAGTCTCTTTCATTTTATTCTGATTCATTACTATGAGGGTAAGTCAATTATTATCCGCATTTAGTTATATTTTTGTTTATGTTGGTAGTACTGTTGTGTTACGTAGATGATGCATGCGTGGTTTAATTGTTGTTATGTCTGTGCAGGTTTGATGCTGCTAGGTTAGTTCGATTATTGCTGCTCTGCCATTAACCATGGCTGCTCCGCTTTGTGTTTGCACCAAAGAAGAGCAACGTTAGTGATCCGTTTTTTGTCGGAACTTTAAGTACTGGCTCATCCTCCGTATAGCTCTGATCTTGCCTCTTCTAACTACCACTTGTTTGGCTACTCAAAGAGGCATTAAGGGGCCGTCGATTTACCTTGGACGAAACAGTGAAAGAAGCGGTTCCTGGCTCACAGCTCAAGTGAAAATCTTCTTTGATGAGGGCATCAGGAAGCTTGTGCAACGATGGACCAAGTGCATTGAAATGCAAGGGGACTATGTTGAAAAATGATGTACATGTAAGTTTCCTATTTGTATTGCAATAAACTTTATAACTACATTGCACATAATAATTGACTTACCCTCGTATAAATCAAAGTTAAGCGATATTAGATAGCTTTAAAACCCTGATATATTTTTTTGTATTTATATTATGTTTTATATTTTTTGTATTTATATTATGATTCTAATGACCTTACTTTTACAATTGCAATTTAATTATTTTCTTACCTAAAGAAAATTTACTCATTTGTATAAAAATCAACCATGAACCAATCAGAAATAAAAAATTCCGTAAATAATAACTCCATTTAATAATTTATGTTACTTGAGCTGTTTTAAAATATTTTTTAAATTACTTATAAACAATTTATCTTCTATAATTTTATAATAAAGGTTGAAAATAAAAACTATTACCATCCTGATAACATTATAAATATAAAAACATATATAAATATGATTTCTATAATTTTTAATCAATTTTAAAACACATTATCTCTTCAAACAATTTTTTTCAAAAAACTAATAAGATCAAAGTTTCCTGTATTTACAAGTTACACACTGAATTTCAATAGTAGTTAAAACTACTACTAAAATCAGCTGATTTGGGAAGACGCATTCACCACTAGACCAACCCAGTGGGTTGCAGGCACTATACTGTATATTACTTTGTAACCTGTTATCAGTAAATAAAAAATTACACTTATTTGATCTCTTTAACTGTTCTATAATTTCATTACCTTATGTAACATGATAGCAACAAAAACAATCATTTCAACATCAGTATGAGCTGTAGTGGCAGCAGCACCTAATGCTACTCCATCAACAGCAGCATGAACAACAAGTCCTATAGTTGCAGTAAATTTTGCACTACTGGCTCCATTTGCATTAGCCACTTCAACATCTGATTAAAAAAAAAGAACAATATTAAAAATTATTTATCGTGCATGTAAAATGCATCAAAATTAATATTAAACATACAGCCTTCCATTTTCTCTTGTTCTTGATTAAATTCCATTTATTTAATAATAAAAAAGAAACATTTTCACAAAAGACATTGATTAGATATTCAAAGATATTTACTTCTGAATGTCCACGTTCAGCAATAACATCTCTAACATGTCTGAAACATACATGCAGAGATTAAATATCTAAATCAGTGTAATTTTATATCCAATAAAAATAATAAAAAAAAAAAAAAAAACATACAAGGAAGTAATGCTAACTTAAAGATAGGTTATAATATTATAGAACAGTCATAAATAACTTACAATACTGACTGTAACCTCTTATGGAATGATTAAGTAGATTACATGAATGAATGGAAAAAAACTCATATTCTTTGCACCAAGATTAATGTCTGATGAGACCAGTTTATAATGGATTAAATGGATATAATATTTCAAGAAACATTTTTCTTGGAAAATATATTTTTTTTTAAATTTAGAGTTCGTAAGCTACAAAGAAAGATGTTGAATTCATGGTAGGGATAAAGAAATATAAAATCTGAAACAATTTTGTTAAATTCATTGTTTATGAAACGATAATTAATAAGATTGTAAAATGTTTTTAGTCCCTTGAAAAATTCCTTTTCTCTCTCATAATACATAGTTTACATATAATAAAGGAATGAATCTTGAAGCTTAAGAGAGTAGTTATAGATGGTTTCTTCTAGCACAAATATTCTATACATTAAAGAATGGGAAGTTCCCCTTTTCCCTCTGGGAATTTCTTTTTTCCCTCTGAGAAATTCCCTTTTCCCGCACTCTTTTGTGAGCGTTATGATGGGGATTCCAACGGTCTGTCTGTTCTTGATGTCGTCCCCTATCTTTTGCGTGTATGTGTATACAGCGACTATCGCAAAAAAAAAAAAAAAAAATAGATCGACCCGGATACTGGCGCCTCAACACGCATTGTGGCCAGTCAGGGGGAAAACCGGTTCTATATCGAACCTAAACCCTCATCAGTTTCGGTTACCGTCCACGATATGCGTTTGTATTTGGATATTACCAATTGCGCGATTCTCATCCCCATCTGCACCGTAAATTCTTTATCGCCCACATTAATAAGACCTACTTTAATTTCACCGCGATAATCAGCATCGACCGTGCCCGGTAAATTCACAACTGTAATGCCGTAGCTCATCGCCATACCCGATCTAGGTCTTATTTGCGCTTCATACTTTTTAGGCAGCAATATAGCAGCCCACCGGGTTGGTCTAGTGGTGAACCCGTCTTCCCAAATCAGCTGATTTGGAAGTCGAGAGTTCCAGCGTTCAAGTCCTTGTAAAGCCAGTTATTTTTACACGGATTTGAATACTAGATCGTGGATACCGGTGTTCTTTGGTGGTTGGGTTTCAATTAACCACACATCTCAGGAATGGTCGAACTGAGAATGTACAAGACTTCACTTCATTTACACTCATACATATCATCCTCATTCATCCTCTGAAGAATTATCTAAACGGTAGTTACCGGAGGCTAAACAGGAGAAAAAAAAGGCAGCGATATAGCAAAGCCAGTCACGATTATTTTTATTTCGCCCGGTTTTAAAATCGTATAGATTGTTGAAATTAAATCTAAACCGGCGCTTTGTTCGGTAGGAAAATCAACGAAATTATTCAATTTCTTAATTTTAAACACTTCCATCTGAAATGTCTATATTTAGAAAGTAAAATAATACAAAACCAATAATCTATTGATGGTAAAAAATAAAAAAAAAATATCTGCAACCGTTCACTTATAATTCTTGCTTTATCACTTTAAAGCAAGTGATACGCAAGATTACGGAGAATACGCGATTACATTATCGTATATCAATAAACAATACGCTACTGTATTTGGTTTAAAATTCTCTTCCACTTCGACTTTAATTTTTTAATCAGCCACACCCATCTTTACTGATTCATTCTGTCGCGAGCAATCAATCACATATAAAGAATATTTGGATTTGTAATCTGAAAACGTATACGGCGAATCTATATTTTTATAATATGATTTTTGAAAATGAATAAACAATGTATACATTAAAGCTTGATTCCCCCGTAAATCTTCATATGGATATTTAATAGAATTTATCATTACACAAATATTTTTCTGATTGTGTATTAATCAAACATACTTTTGGCTTGTCGCAGATTCAACGCGTCCGCGTCATCGGTAGGATCAGATACGTTACACAATCTATGGTGATTTATACCAATTTCCATCACCAGTCAACGAAAAACCTTCCCCGGAAGGCTCTCGTTTTCCCGCCGCTGTTCGACGTCCTTTATTGCCTAATCTTAATCGTGACATTTCTATAGTGCAAAAAATAAAAATTAAAAACAAATAATCTATTACTGAAATTCAACGTTTTTCAATTCTTTAATTATAGATATCATTTCGTTAGAAACGTCCTTGTTTCCGGCGTCATATTCGCCTACAAGAGTATGCAATCTAGCTACCAGATCGTTTGGATCGTGTCAATATAAATAGACGGAGTCATAATTAAATTGGGCATGCAACAGCCCGGTGCCGCTAAACGATGTCGATGGTGTTTTATACGGGGAAATAGATCTGACGGGTCTTTTTGAAGGGAACAGCTTTCTGATGACTTCGTTGTATTTGGAAGATTTATTTGTTTTTACTGTGCCGGCTTCGGTCGAGTGAGCGCCGGTACGCTTCAACATGTCACCATAAGTTTGCATATCTACCGTGTGAACTTTTGTCAGATCTGGATTTTTATAAATCAACAGCTCGAGGACGCACGGTGTGGCCGAATATATCATCTCCCCCAAATGGATTTTATCACCGGTAAATTCAATTTTAATATCGCGTAATGTAGTCGTATCTGTGTTTTTATCATATTTTACACCATAAACGTGATCCGTTGATGTTTTTGGTCATGTCTTCAACATTTGTATGTACGGTTCTGAAATTGTTTCTTGCGTCTCAGAAATTTGTGTAGATGGAGTGTCTGGCAAAATATCTATGCATTTCGTAAATTTAACGGGTTCCTCGGCCCCTTCATACGCAGTTTCAGTTTGTTCGCATGCTAAAGTTGTTTGTTCAGATAACATTGTAGAAGAAGCTACATCTTTTTGTTGTTCTTCATCATCTGAAAGTTCTAAATCTTGTTCCAACAAACTCTGTCCAAACTCTATGTTGATGTCGCTCTAAATTACTCAACAATCTCTCATCCAATTCGCGTCCTACTCTATCTATATCAATTTTTCCATCGGTCGGACGTGGAGGAGGTGGTTTTGGTTAATCTATTTTTTCTTTAATTTCTTTTATAGGATCTGTTATCGGTTTAAAACGTTTAGCAAATAAAGCTTCCTCTTCGGCTAAACCCAACATGAAAGCCGCGTGTTCACGTTTAAAATCTTTATTCAATCTATCAATTTCCACCAATTGTTTCTTCTTCTTATACATTGTTCTATGTATAAATAAAATAAAATTCAAAAGATTATTTTATTCGTAATATCGGGGGGAATCGACTGCTGTGTTGAACGCTGCGTTCAATATAGCATCGCTGCGTTCAACGCTGTGTTCAATACAGCATCGTTGCGTTCAACGCTGCGTTCAATGTAGCGTTGTACCGTTCCCAGAGTGAACATTCCCAGAGTGGAAAGGGGAAAGGGAAATTCCCTTTTCCTTTTCTTTGATGTATAGAATGTTTGTGCTAGAAGGAACCATCTATAACTACTTACGAGTGTCATCTGAACTTGCTCCAGCTGACATTATATTACCCATTTAGTGTAACTAATGGTTCACTATGGAACCATATGTACATTTATACACTACACAAAATTAGGACTGTTAATATTTACTATCATCATAATTATTTCATTCATGTTAATATTAATCATGTTAAGAATTAATATTATTATTATTTAATTATATAAATAACTAATCTTTAATTAATAATGTACAATTATATACCGTATGAAAAAGGTTTTCTTGTTTTTCAAATAATATTATGCTGATCCAATGATGAATTAAATAAAATGTAATTAACTGAAGTTAGATAAATTTTTTTATAGATCTTTAGAAAAATAAAACGCTCAGCTGCTAGCTTAGTAGGGGGTCATCTGTACTGCTACTAGGCGCATCCCCAGGTGACAGATAGGGGAAGGCTCTGTGGATATGCAGGGTTGGTGGGAAATAAAATACCACCCGCGGACCAACACAGAAATAAAAATTTCAGCTGCATCTGTTCCTGGGTCAGGTGGCAGTTGGTCAGTGTCTTTTTCCCATTGGGTTTAGCCTCCAAGGCTTACAACCTTGGTTGTACCTATGTAATTTCTCTGGAAATTACCAAAAAATATTATCATTTATGGATATGTGTGATGTTAATAACAATATTATTCATGGTGGTACCCCAATCCACCACACATATGTGTGCACACTGGGGGATTCTGCAACCTCAAAGTTGGATTGGAACAACTTGGAAACCTTTTAAAAAACAAAATTCAGAATAAAAGACCAAACTTTATTCAATGTAAATTCAATTTTAAAATGTAAATTCACTTTTAACAGCAGAAAAATTAAAACACCTAACAGATACTCTAAAAATTCAAAATATTATGATCACAGCTTTAAAAGAAACACATTTTACATATAAAAATGTTTTTGATTCTGAAGGTTTCAGAATTTAGAAAGGTAAAAAAGGTGCAAGAATAATGAAGAGCATGACACATTTATTCTAAACTTCAAATCGTGTAACAAAAGACTTTCCCTACTTACATTTAAAAGCACAAATACAATGCAAACAACAGTTAATACACATGCACCTATTAACAATGAAAATGGTACGAACAAAGAAAACATTTAACTATTTTGGGAAAAATTAAATGGCATTTTGCATAACATTCCAGATAAATACAACATAATAATTCTTGAGAGATTTTTAATGACAGAAAGGAGGGGAGATTTAAGAAAGTAGTTGGAGAATACTCTGTGCACAAAAGAATCAATAAGAATGGACCAAGAGTAACAGAAATTAGCCATTTATATAATTTGATGTTAAAATCCACAACTTTAAAGAAATGCCACATAAACAGAAAACGTGGTTCCTGCTAAATCCCCAATTAGAAAAACATAACCTTGATCACATAGCTATAAAAAGAGTTTGACAAAGAGAGATTCAAAATGTTAAAATAAAAAGTGTTAATTTAGATTCAGATCACTACCTCTTGAAAATAGAATTTAAAGTAATTCTCAAAACAAAAAGGAAATCTAATATATTTAAAACTAAAAGGATTGAATGCTGAGAAATTATTATAAAATGCAGACGAATTTTAAAAATTAACAAAGAGTTAAGTCATGAAAGGAGGGAAAATATTAAAAAGCAAAATGATACAAAATGATCATGGTGGACATCAGAATACAATGATCTTATAAGTATAAGACAAATAGCCTGGTAAAAGTGGAACTCCACCAAAAATGAGGAAAATAGGTAAATTTCCTTAAGATCCAAAAAGAGGTTGGCCAAAGGATAAAACAAGTCAAGAAAAATAATGAGAAAAAACTTTTAAATAAAATAAACAAAAATTTTAATAAAAATAATTCTTGCAACTTCTACCAATAATTTAAACAAAAATTAACTAAATATAATCCGCCAAGTCTTCAGTTGGAAGATGAGGATGGTAAAAAAGCACATAACACAGATAACAGTAAAATCTTAGCCAAATATTTCCAAAATTTATTAAATTGTCAGAAACCAAAAGAAACTTTTAATTTCAAAATTAGCAACCAAACACAGAAAACCCCACACCTCTGAATTTGGATGAATTAAAGAACTTAAGAATAATAAAGCTTCTGGAGAAAGTTCAAATATAGCAGAAATGTGAAAGAATATACAAAACATATAATATGCAGAACATATATGCAAAAGAATCTCTAGTCAAAATTTTCAGTGAAATATGGAATATTAAAAAATTCCTGAAGATTGGAAGACTGCACTCATCCACCCACTTCATAAAAAAGGATCCCAAAGAAACCCAAATAACTTCAGGGGAATTTCACTTCTGCAAGATACATACAAAATTCTATCTAAATCTGTTCTTAATCGAACCTCAACTGGATCCACAACTGGGTGGATTTAGGAAAAATAGATCTTGCACAAAGCAAATCTTTAATCTCAAAAATATTATGGAATATTGTAAATGATAAAACAGAACATATGTTATAACTTTTATCGATTTTCAAAAAGCATACGATTCGGTAATAGAACATCACTTTTTTCAACAATAATAGATACAGGTTTAGATAACAAAACTGCAAACTTAATCAAAGCAACATTAACTAACACATACTCTAAAATAAAATTTCTGAAAGAATTATCATAGTAGCAGAAACCCTAAGACTGTGCAGCAAAGGTCCACTAGAAAATGGAGAAAAAAAGAAAAGAAAACTATAAGAAAAATTTTAAGTCCTAAATTTCGAAATAATCAGGTAAAATTAATTCCAAATAAAAAACTTTATACCAGAATTGAAAACCTGTCACATGATAAGAAAAAGATGAATTGCATTTTACTCCTCTTTTTTTTAGAATGAATAAAAATAGACTGAAAGAAATGTTTGATATTTTCAGAAAGTAAAAAAACTAAATGCAAATGGTCCTCACAAGTCCAAGAAGACCTAAAAGAACTGAAGATAACTAAAGAATTATAAGAGAATGAGAAATTTTAAAGAGAATATTAAAAGATGAAAATAAAAGGTTCCAAGAAGCACCAAAATGCAAGAAGAATAGAGGTGAACTTTGATGAACAAAGGAAAAAGATGGAAGAAAGAAGAGGTACTGGGCAAATAGAAAAACAGAAAAAAGACACAACTGAAAATAAATGATTTAATGTGTTCCAAAGTAGGTGAATTATTCAAAGAAAAAAAAACCGCTAACTACTGCACGTTTTACACAAATTTAAATAATATATAAATTTTACAAAAATAAAAATAATCACAACACTTCAGAAACTAAAGCAGTTGAATATTATCATCCAGATTGCTAAATTTTGAATTCCCCATTTTGTTACTTTTATAACCACTTTCATCTTCAAAAGAAATTCAAAAAGATTCTGTAGTGTTGTCAATTATGTGCTCCCATCTAATATATTCATCTTCATTTTTTTATACTTTTTCACAAAAGTTTTCCAATACAATGCATCCATTTTAGAAAATCTATTTTCGGCAATCCATTGAACATTGTTTAAGTGAAAAGTGATATTGTGGCTTTTAACGTATTGTTTTACATCAGCCAAATCAATTTAATAAGGGTTTAAATCTGGGTAGTATAGGGATAGTTGTAATACTTTATATCCATTTTTCTTTTTAAGTCCATCAAACATAAACACCTTGTATTTTTCTTAGTTCCTTTTAATTATCTCATATAGTTCAGGTTTCAGCATAGTAGATGAAAATGGAATGCAATAATTAAGTAACCAGACCTGCATTTATTGTATTGGATGTGGCTAATTTCTCTTGCACTGTTCTGTGATAAGTTACATTGTCTAAAATTATTATGGAGTTTTTAGGAAGATTTCTCATTCCTTCTTCTTCAGCCCATTAACTAATTATTTTTAAATTATATTTAACATCAATCTGGGATAACAATTTCTTTGTTAAATAAGATTTACTTTTAATATAAATTGTAAAATGAATGAGACTGAATCATGAAGAGATTTAGTTATCTGTTTTGTAAACACTGATACGAGAAATTTTTGTAAAATCATTGATATGCAACATGTTAGCTGCTTGACTACAAACTTCAGATTTCATGTTCCCTACTAAATTTATAGGTTTTGCATTAGAATGAACTCATCCTAGACTCAGCGATGAATAACCAAATGATGGTTAAAAAATAAAATGAAAATAAAGATAAAAATGTGTTTTTTCATATTAATGGCATACTTATATTAGGATACCAGTGGCAAATCAAAAAGAAAAAATGAGAATTAAGTTCTAGCTAACTGAGATGTAAACAAATATGGTTTTCAGTTTCATATCTGTGAATTTGTAAATCCACACTATTGTTCATCCATTTAGCTATCTTTGAAACATGATAATTAGGATATGTATTGCCAAATTAGAATCTAATACTTAACAATTATACATTTAAGTACAAATAATAAATTACTACTACTGGCAAGCACAACTTTTAGACTTCTCCCAACATGCACCATATATACACAATATACAAGCTCAATTATTCTGTAATCACTTCTTGGTTTTAGTAATATGTATAAATTTTTTAGATCAAGCAAGTAACTATAATTGGGCAATTCTATTGTGGCGTAATAAACAAAGTAAAGTTTAAGAAACATAATTATTAAAGTATAGAAATTATATATATATATATATATATATAAACTCCAAGTGATGAAATGTGGATTTCATATGTAAATGCTAAATGAAACAATCCATACAGTGGTGTCACTCCAGTTCACCTAAACTGAAAAAATTCAAACAAGCCCAGTCTTGAAAGAAAATCATGGCAACACTTCTGGGACCAAAAGGATGTGCTTTTGATTGATTTCAACCTGGAACATCCTACACATCACAAGTATATTGTGAAACATTTTCTAAACTATCATGCAATTCAAAACAGACGATGGGGAATGCTGAGATCCAGAATTGTTGTTCTTCATGACAATGCACGTCCAAAAATGACTGCATACACAAAAGAAACAATTTGAAAATTCAGAAGGGAGATTTTTTATCATTCCATACAGTCCTGATCTCACGCTCAGTGACTACCATCTCCTCTTCCTACACCTCAAAAACTGGTTTGCATTTCAACGATTTGAGGAAAAAAATTTTAGAGTTAAAAATCTCAGTGAAAAAGTGGCTATAATCCCTGGCAACAGAATTTTATACAGTAGGTTTGAAGTTAGGTTGAGGTTAAGTTAAGGTTTGAGTTAGCTTGTTTCTCAATATCAAAAGTGTTTGGAATGAAATGGTGAATATGTAAAAAAAAAGTAAATATGTAAATAAATTTTTCATTTTTTCAAATATTCTCATTTTGTTACCAATCAGCCCTTACTTTTGAACCATTCTTTGTATAGCTTACTACAATACTTTTGTTTATAAACTTCAACCATTTTAAAAGTTACACTAATTTAACTTAGCTTTATCAAACCACTTCAAAGCTGAATTTTGGATATCCTATATATGTAACTTTGAAAGTACATTTTGTAGTGGCATGATAAAAAATCGTTGACATATCACACCAAATGGTTGCAGTTGTTAATCCTGATTTGTAAAGGATCATTTGCAATATCTTACACTAAGTAATTCATAGATGAGAACTAACAAAACACAAACAAACTGCAATTAAGTATACAAACAATTAATTATCTTAACAAACAAATTCCTGAAAATTATTTATTGTCAATCTATATTTAATCATCTCTTAAACAATAGCAAATTAATTTTTTTAAACTGGATTGTATGGGAACTATGCAATAATTACCTACAATAATTTTTTAATAATAATTACAAATGCATAAAACTTATCTGGAAAAATGACCTACTATGAATGACATCGATTGTTTTTGTTAAAGTTATCAAAATAAAATTTTAACTTATTTATAATTTCCACAACATTCTTAACACTAATTCAATGAACAATGATTAAAATTTAAGTAGTTCAAATTATTTACAGTGGAACACTGATTATGTATTTCAAGGCTGAATCCAAATGATCAGAAATTCGTATAATTGAAAAATTAACAAAGGTTTATCATACGAACTGGATATATCATTCTAATTTTTAATGAATATCACAATAACAAAAACACAAAAAATAAATGGATTTCAGTAAAAATTTGCCAATAAAAAAATCAGAATTTGCAAAAATTACCTGAAAGAAATTAAAATTTACTGTCGTCCTATTGTTTTGTAAAAATTATTATTTAAAGCTTATTACAAAAAATGTACTGAAGAGAAATTGAATTAACCTACTGTGTATAGAAAATATAATTTCTTACAAATTACAAAAACATATCTTTAAAAACAGTCTTTCTTGTTTAAAAAATCTATAATTGAACTAGCTTTAATGTTGATTTTAATTTACAAGCTACAAGATCACATAATCTTTTAAATAATTTGTGTAGAAAAGCATTATTTTTGTCACTATAACCAATCCATAGCAGTAAAAATTAATGAACTTTTTCACATATAGCCCAGAATGCAAGTGATTACATCTTTATATCAAAATTTATGCTTGACCAATTAGTGTACAGGGGACGTTCAATAATTAACGAGACAAATTAATATAGAGAAAAAAACTATTTATTCAATTACAATGAATCTTACACTACTTTTCAACATTTAGACACTTGTTTCACTGTTCTGTGAGCTTTCTGATTCCTACAGTATAGAAGTCTTTACCTTGCTGTTTGAACCATCTATGTACCACTTTTTTGACTGCTTTTTGTTGTCAAACTTCTTGCCATAAAAAGTCTTTGGGCAGACTGAACAAATGAAAATTGGATGGGTCGAGGACTGGACTGTAACACGGATGTGGCAACACCTACCAATCCAATTTCTATAGCGTTTATCCAATTCTCTGAGCGATGTGGGGGTGCACGGTGTCATGCAAGAGAATCCCACCTTTTGATAGTGTCCAATATTTTTGCCTTATTGCAGGTCTCAGTTTCTGTTGGAGCATGTTAGATTAGTACTCACTGTTCATGGTACATTGTTCTTCTAAATAGTCACTAAAAATTGGGCCTTGAAAATCACAGAAGACCATCAACATCACTTTATCGGTTGACATGTGAGTTTCGATTTTTTTTTTGGTGGGTGAATCTGGAAGTTTTCCACTCAAGACTTTGCCATTTGGATTCGAGCTCAAAATGGTAAATCCACGTTTTTCATCACAAGTTTTGTACAATCTTGAAAGTCATTACCTTTTGCTTCAAACTGTTCTTTGAAAAACAAATATGAATCCAGGTGTCTTTATGAGGTTGAGTCAACTGTCTCAGAACCCATCTTGAACACGCTTTACAATAATTCAGCATGTCATGAATGATTGAATGTGCAGTTCTAACACTGATATTACAAAAACTAGCAAATTGAGAAATTTTGACTCGCCTGTCTTCGTGAATAAGATCAATTATGCAATTTTGCACCGTGGTAGTCAAAACTTCAACTGGTCTTCCAGAGAGATGGAAATCAGTCACACTTGTTCTGCCTGAATTAAACTGTTCTATCCACTTATATATGTTACTGCGGTTTAAACACTTTTCACCATACTGTTTCAATGTTCTTGAGTAAATTTCCTTCTGATAGCAAAAATCTTACCACTGAACATTGCACTTCTGATGCACGCATTTCAAGCAAAGCTGACATTATGAAATCAACAAAAGAGGTTATGTTCAGAATAATTATGATAGAACAGCTGATTAAATGTATTCCTAAGATTGCCAACTTGACCCTCAAAAAGTTTCACTGTCATTCAATGAACAGTTTTCTTTCTACATCAATTTGTCTCGTTAATTACTGAACGTCCCTCGCATTTCCATCAATGTTTTCATAAATTAATTTTATAATTAGTTTAATGTATGCCTAAATTTACATATGTTTTATGCTATATGAATTACAAGAAAATCAATTAAAAAACCAATAAAAATATATTTCCTGTTCAAGTAAAGCTTTATTTGGGTATTTTTTTAAAAATACAATATGAATTTTTTAAAATGCTTAGTGGAGATGTAAGCAATCTGAATAGTTGGATATCTGGAAAATCAGCCTGTAGCATAACATCTGTACGTACATATGAATATATGTATACGTGTGTGTATGTGCACACGTGCACATATATATGTATATGTGTACATATATATGTATACGTCTGTGTATGTGCGTACGTGCGTATATGTGTATACATACATATGTATGTATCTTGCATAACTCAAAAACGATTAGCCACAGAATGTTGAAATTTTGAATTCAGGACTACTGTAACATCTAGCTGTACACCTCCCTTTTTGATTGCAATCAAACTGAGACAAAAGTGTTCAAAAAAGCCCAAAATAAAAAAAAATGGATTTTGGACTTTTTCTTAACTGCAGTAGTAAGCCCTCATTGAGAGCTTTTCAACGATATATCAGAAGTGGTACTTATTTTCATTGGTTCCAGAGTTATAGCCAAATTAAATTTTTTTAATTAAATATTTGGATCTTAGAAGGGGAAGGCACACCGGTTCTAATCAGACTTTATCCCCTTCTTTTAACTTTACTTTTGTTTTAATTTAAATATATTTATTTATAATTAACTGATTATTAACCTCTGATTGTAAAAAATTTTTTACGATAAATAATAATTTAATAACAATAAAAAAAAAGAAAAAATATCAGAAGGTATTAATAAAATAAAATTTTATGTACTTTTCATTTAAAAAAAATGCGTATATGTAATTTAATAGGAGTACAAGGAATTCATGTGATGCCCACATCAGATTTTTTAATGTTGCTCTGATCAGCGTTTTACCACGGATTTCCTAGAGCCACCCAGGCAATTTTAGGACAGTTTCTTTTTTTCCCAAACAATTAGCTTAGCTACATATTCCTAACATGATCTACATAATGTATTATATGTACCGAGAGTATTTAAAAGATTTATTTACAACAAAACACACAAACTATTCAAAAAATTATAATTTCTACTTACAGTGATACAACAAATCCAATCAGTTTTCATTATTAATTCTGCAAGACATTAAAGGAATAAAAGAACATTAGATATTAAAGGATAAAAAAAAGATATTTAAGGAAATTTTTAAATGTTTATTTTTATGAAAATTTACTTTTAAATTACACTTTTTTACAACAGATAATTCTAATTTAAATTCCTCATTTATATCCCCATATATTTAAAAATATAATATGAGAATCTCCTCTGTTATTTTCCCTGGAATAAATTTCTCTGAATGGTCATGAAGACAGAAAAAATAAATTTTAAAGAATGTACATAAAATTTACCCATACAAGAAAGTTTCAGTTTAAAACAGTTAAATTTTCAAAGTTCTTTCCTTAAAAAAAGAAATAGATAAGTATCAGCATTCATCAGTAAAAGAATCTGTTTGTTCTTGATTGAATGTACAAGATCCAGTAAAACAGTTTTGAGTAAAGTCTCCATTTTTTAAAGCAGAATGGTAATAGACCTGTACATTTGGTTTAGCAAAAGAGACTAAATAGCAGTGGATGTTTGCTACATCTGGACCAAAAATGCAGTCGGCAAAAAAAAAACATTAAATGTCATTTAAAATCAGATTAGTATACTTTACTACACCCCAAAATCTCTGGCCCTCAGGACAAAATGAGCATCACTTCTTTTCAGTATAATAGACTCAAGTTATAGTATCAAAAAGAAGAATGGTTAGAAACAAAAATAATTTAATACAGAATGATAAAAAGCTTACAAATATAGTATTTAAATTTGATAATATTAATATACAAAATAATAATTTTTCAAACTGAAATATAAAATAAATACAGCTAATGAAACTTATAAAATTCTATTCAAAACAAAATGTTAGAACATTTTGCAATCTTAAGTAAATTTACTCACGTAAAGAAATAATTTCTGCGGAATTTTAGGAAATATTTATAGATTCATTCATATTTATATATTCATTCAATGTGCATCTGATTTTAACTAAAGAAAATTATTTGGTAAGTTATTTTTGGATAGATTATTTTAGTAAATTATTTAATCTAAAATCATCAGTTCCTACTGAAATTAAGCCATAAAAAAAATTGTTTAAATTACTTTTATTCAATTTCTCTATAAAAGATTTCATACATTTTTTAAATGAATAAACAAGAGAATGTTCTGATGCGTTAACATGGCGACAGAAAAAGATATTGTCTGATACTGAACGATAGAATATATTTGTATTCAAAGAATAAATAAATAAATAATCAAAATAAAATAATATAAACAAGAAAATTAAAAAAAAAAAATTGCATCTGATTGTACTCAAAACCGTGAAACTAAGCATATCAAAATAAGTTCTGTATAACAAAATTAAGAAATATTTTAATTTATTACTAGTCATTGTTTTCTGAACTGCTAACCTACCAAAATTAAATTACTATGAATCCTTAATATAAAACAAAGAATAAATAGATTAAATTATAGCTAATTATTAATTCACAATAGAACTATTGATTACTGCAGATGGCAAACAATAATACTAAAATAATGTATCTTAAATGAGGTAATTTTAAGAATTTTCTGGTATCAGAAGTTTCTGAAATAGTAATCATAACAAGAAACATTCTTTTCAAAAATTGGCAGTATTTTTATATGGGTGACATCAAGTTGTTTTTCCTCTATCAAAAGCAATAAATCTGTAATATGTGCAAGTGACACCTCTATAGTTCAAAATGACAAATGCTGAACAGTGCACCAATGTAAAATTTCAAGTTTTCACAAATCAGAAATGTTAATGTAGCTTGAAAAGATATATGATGACAAACAAAAAAAAAAAAAAAACTAAAACCTGACGGGCATAAACACTTTCATAAGGATCATGTAAGTGATAGTGTTGATGATGATGATGATGCTGAGACCAGGTGGCTATTGAAATTTCAAAACATGAAATTGATGAAAAAGCAGTTCGTTCAAAGAGATAAAAGAAAACATCTATTGAGGAAACAGCATCAGAAGCTGGAATATCTATATGAAGTCACCACAATATTCTCCATTACAATCTGAAAATTTAATGGGTTTGCGACACATTGTTCCAAAAATGTTCCTGGCACAAAGATCCATGTTGTTAAAAAAGAATCTTGCTAAGGCAAAACAAACACACCTCTGCAGAGTATCTATTGTACTATCCACAACTGACACCAGCTGCTTTCATCTATATCATTGTTTCAAACTGACTATAAAAGAAAATTGATGTGCTTATGACATCAACATCATAAAACGCCAATGAAACAGTTAAAGCACGTTTTGAAGCAAGGGTTCTAGGAATATTTCTAAAACGTTTATGAATATTAGCAAAAGTATGCAGCTACTGAATAAGCAGCTGAAAGATAGGGAGAAAACTCGTGCTACTTTCAAAGAAGTAAAATATAACATTAACGTACAAAGTTTTTGTAAAATAAATGTATTCTTAGAACTTTTTGAAGCTACCTCATAATATTCTGTTTATTTTGTTCACTGTAATAACAATTTGATCTTTTTGTCAAGGGTAAGACAAAAAGCTACACTCATAGAACCTGAAGGTTCCAGAATACCTTTAACCTCTCAAGAAATTACTCTTTTGAAACATGCCGAGGTATTCCTGTACATTGGAGGGTGTTAAGTAAGAAAATAAGCAATGGATTCAGATGAAAAATCTCCACCCTGTTGTTCTTCTTTTATTCTTAATCTTTTCATCCTCAAAAAAATAAAATGGGAATTAGTCAGCTGCTACAACTGATCTTTCTACAATTATTATAAAGCAGTTACCAGTAGAATAACTGTTTTAGTGGAGCTTGGGGAAGGTAAGTGGCTTGGCCTGTGTACTTGTTTGGGAACAGTTTCCTATCTAGAGATTACACAAAGAACCTAATGTTTAAAGTATCCATCAAGTAAACTCAGATCTACTAATCTTTTAATTTAAAAATACAATCTAATTGCACGTTTGCACTTTTAAAAGTCCTATCAGTAACAGCTAATTTACCAATTGGATAGCAAGGATGCTGAACTTTATAAATGCTTATCATTCAGAAAAAGTACTGCTACAGAATAATTTTATCTTATGAAATGACACTGCATACCTGCAAACATGTCTCTGGCAATGTATAATGAATCTAAAGCAAAATCATTTTCTTCTGACCACATTCTGTTGTTTGAATAATAAAAAAAATGTTAAGAAAAAAGGTTGAACAGAACATTACATAAATATATTTTATATACAGTGCAACTATGATTAACCAAATCTTCCTAACTATGCTTACAATCAAATATAATAATGTCCTTAATTGTTTGAGTCACATCCTTTTTATGAACTATATACATATAAATTCTTGCAGGCACAATGTCTACTTAAACTTTGATTTTGTGACTATATTTTCATGCAAAACTTCTTATTCAAGCTATTGTTTTTCATCAATCATCAGTTTGTTTAAAGGATGAGATACAACAGTAACATGATACAAGATTTACCAAAATTTTGAAATAACAATTTTAAAAATTAAACAACTACATTAAAATTATACAGAACTTTTTATTTATTTGTTATCTCAAAGGAACTCTGTGAGCTAATTACACAGATCCATCTTCATTGGATTTAATAGTGACATTTTTGCAACTGGTGTCTTGTTTTAATAGTCACAAAACCTTTTAGGCATGTAGCTAAATAATGTATTCGAGCTATGTTGTGTTTGGTTATTTAATATGTTGGTTTGACAAACTTACTCTGAAAAGTCTATATTGCACAAAATACTACATCAGATAAAATGAATCGATATTCACCCATACATATAAATAGCACATAGAGGTCACTACATACAACAATTAACTTTTTCAAATTACCTTAGACACAGTACAAAAACATTCACCATTATACAATTTTATATGTAGCACATAAAACTTAAACCTCAACACTTTTGAATGATATGAAATTTTCTCATCAATTTAATAAAAAAATAAATTAACAAATAAATACATTAGAATATGAAATTTAATTACATAATACAAGAGGTTTTCTAATATTTTTTAAAACAGCTGCCGTTAATAACAGCACCACCATAACTCCATTGAAGGAATAACTGTTTAATTAGGTTCTAAAAGTGTTATATTTCATCATGCTGTTCAACAGAATTTAAACAGTCACCAAAAAAGTGATGTAAACCCTTTCACAATCTTCCACAAACCATTAACACCAATAAATCATTCCATCAGATTAAAAAGATATTAAATAACAAAACTATGATTACAATGTTTGGGTTAAAAACATGCTTACCTGAATTTTGCATGCAGGCCTCCGAGAGAGGCTGATAATTACCTCTGGACCTTGAAGTAGAACACTGGTCGATAAGCAACATTACAACAAATCCCAAGACAAGTGAAACTCCTATTAGTGAGTAAAGATCTTCCGTATCTTCTACCGTAATGGAAGATCTAGCAGCTGTCAAAAATATAAATATTCATTACAGTGTTAGTTATATAGAAATTTATTAATATTAAGAAAATAATTAATTTTCTTATTTTGAAAACTTTTTTATTTTCTATTGAAAAAATTAACACATTAAAAAAAATAATTGGAAAGCATTTGGGCATTATTCACAAATAATTTCTTTAGATAATTTTGAACTTCTTGTCATAACATCTGAAAAAGGGAAACCAACAATTTTTTTTATCTTTGTATTAAGGTTAAAACTTGTCTAATATATTGATGGTTTTTCTTCTGTAGGTATGCTAATAATGCAGAATTACATTAATACACAAAAAGGAATAAAGCATACCACAAAATACGTACCTTTTTGCTATTTTGTTAGATTTAACTACAGTTCTACTATCACAAAAATTACTCAAGATATGAGGATTAATAATAAAGAAATGAGAAAAAATCTCTCTTTCTAAGATATGAGAAGGTAATTTACAATTTGCCATATGTGGAGTGAGGTAAGACCATCTTGCACAAATGTGCAGTGGACTCATTAACCATCTAGCAGTGATAAAAGAGGTCTGTAACGCTAAAAAAACGTATAAAATGAGTGCTACAATCAAGAATCCTGCCAACTGCAAAGTATCTTCAGTAATTAGATCCATGATCACTAGAAATTGTAAAACGGATAAAATCCATCAACTTTGCAAAGCTTTATGGTGAGAATGACACAAGGATGATACCATGAGATAATGGTGTAATTAGTTACAACAGTGAGAGCAATGTTCACAATGAAAAGAGAAGAGGCTTGCCAACTGTCATAAATGATGAAATGATTATTAATATTAGCAAAACATTTCAAGATCACTAATGATTCACTGCTATACAACTTATTGATTTGTTTCCACAGATTTTTATTCAAGTTCTTCATGAAGTGATGATAGCAATGTTAGGTTACTGTAATTTTTGTATCTAGTGGATTCAAAACATCTTTTACAACAGAGACATAGCGCAGGTAGAGTTAGACCTTTCTTGAATGATCCTTAATAATGAAGGTGATGCTTTTTGCTTTTTGGATAAAGCTGTTAAGGATGGTGATGCTTGGGTTTTATATGTAAACGTAGGGTCAAAAAATCAAACAAGGAAATGGGGCCATAGTCACTCAACAACAAAAAACCAAAATGTGATTACAATTTTGGTATTTTTTTTTTTTATAAATTTATTTTATGGCCAGCCTTATACTTTTATTATTGTTTTGATCATTTCATTTCTACAAACATATAATTTAATGTAAAAAAAAAATCTGTGTTGCGTGTACACGCGCGCAACTGTAAAGGTGTTACTCGATTAACAAAAGATAGATCTCTCATTTCCAGGTATCAGTGTTTTAATTTTCTTTAAAAAAATAAGCTTATGCAGTGAATGACATGCATCAAAAACAAATTACAATTCTGTCAACTTAAAATTTTTGTAAACTGTCTTAAATTTTTTATTTTTAAATTTATTTCTCAATTGGTTATTCAACTTAATGCATTTAACCTCTCTCATCTTCATGTAACAATATTTCCTTTTTAATTTTTGAGTTAACTGTTAAATCAATAATTTATATTCTAATAATTAATCTATATGTGTAAATACTTAGTAAATTTATCACGTAAGAGACTGATATTCATTCAGGTTCAACTAAAAAAAAAACTGTGTGTATAGTACATACTGAAAATTAACAGAATTTATGTTATCCACATTGTCCTATAATAATACATTCAACTTCCCCTACTGAGTAGAGGTATTGTATATAATGCACTGTTTCTTTACAGAAGGGGTACATTAACTTGTGGCTTTACACTGTCCGTCTTATTTTTTTTTTTGCTGCAATGTGTGCAAAACAACATCTAAAGTAGAAGATAGATACTACTCATAGTTGATTTTTCCAACCCTGAGCTTCATTATTCTCTTCTGAGAAGATATAACTGTAGCTACGTCCAAAGATAGTTATTTAAAAGAACGTGAAAATTATGTAACAGCAGTTCAAAAAATTATACATTGGATAGATTGTGCCCATGTAACTTTAAACTTAGACTACGTAAAACTCTTGCACTAGGCTTCTCAGAAAGAATACATGATAATAGTATTTCGGTCACCCACAATTAAAAATTTCTGGACTTTTTGGTATGCTTAATTTTCAAGATATGGTTAAATTGATTTTGTTTGCAACAAAATCAAACTGTACTATTTTGCTTTTTGTAAAAAAAAAAAAAATTAAGATGCAATACTTGCTATCATACTAAATATTTATTATGCCAATGTCGAATCCAGTCTGAAGATTGAAGATCTTGGGGTTCCCTCAAAAAGTCAGGTCAAGATTTCAAAGGACAAAAATGTTCTGTCAGATTATTGTTAAATGCCCACAAATATGAATTGTACAGATCGATATAATTATTAAATTAGAAATGTTAACTTATCCTTGCGTTTGGTTTATATTTACGAATGTGTAATTTTTGCTAAACAGAAAATTCATGTATTCTTATAAGATAATAAAATCCATCAAACCAGACAACTTAACTGTTTTCATTAAACTCAATACAATATATTGGCTTATGAGAAATAGACTAATTAATTTTTAATAAATTACTGAACCATAGACAGATTTCCCACCAATTTAACAAAATATTAAAAATTTTTCTACAAACACAATGTTACTTTGTCAATGCATTTTTAATTAATTCTAATTACAAAAAATTTCAAAATTTTTGCATCTCTGCTCAACATAAATATACGCTCAAATAATTTTCATTAATGCTTTCAGATCTAAGATTTATTTTATATTTTCTGCATTTACTTTAATTCATATGTTTATTCATATTCCTCAGTAAGTCTGGTGTCAGATGCTTGTTAACTTGACAATGACTAAGCCTATTTTGAGAATGACTTGTACTTGAGTCAGATTACCAAAAACCTTTTTTTTTATGGCACATAAAATACATACATTATAATAAAAAAAAAAATAAATATTAAATAGCTTTTAATATAATGACAAACAAAAAATATCTCATTAATAACACTTTTTATTAAACTCCCTTCTAAAATCCAATCTCCAAACAACAAACATTTTATCTGATCTCAATAGTAAATGTTGTTCAGCGTTTCACAAGATTATTATTATATCATCACATGATCTATAACGATGGTCAAATTCCATGGATATCAGTCACACCATAAATATCTAAGGGGTTATCTAAATTAGTCTGTATTAGGGTAACTTCTTAGAAACTCCTAAGCAAAAATCATTAAGTTCACTCCAAACCTTATGCAACCATAAAGTCTATATTTCTAAAAAGAAGTTTTTCACTAAACACATGTTTAAAAAAAACTGGAATAATTTAATTTAAATAACAACCACACAAAAACAATTTAATTTAGTTGAAATCCACTTTCTTCATAAACAAACAACCAATGATAATTAGACAATATGGATAAGCAAAGAAATGGATATGGTATTTTACATTGTTTTTGATTATACATTACATCTAGTAATTCCTCCTCTATCAATCATGAGACCTTGCCGTTGGTGAGGGGGCTTGAGTGCTCAGGGATACAGAGTAGCTGGACCGAAGGTGCAACCATATCGGAGAGGTATCTGTTGAGAGCCAGACTAAGGAATGATTCCTGAAAGAGGGCAGCAGCACTTTCAGTAGTTGTTAGGGGCGTGAGTCACAATAACTTAAACGGTCATATCAACATCACTCAGTCCTCTGAGTACTGCGCAGCTGAAAGCAATGGAAAACTACAGCTGCTTTTTTTTCCAAGAAAATGTGGCTCTCTGCATTTTCATATAGCAATGATGGAGGCGCCTTTCTTGGTAATATATTCCGGAGGTAAACTAGTCCCCCGTTCGGATCTCCGGGTGGGGACTACTAAGGAAGGGGTCACCAGAAAATTAAAAAATAACATTCTACGAGTCGGAGCGTGGAATGTTAGAAGCTTAAAAAAGGTTGGTAGGCTAGAAAATTTAAAAAGGGAAATGGATAGGATAAATGTGGATGTAGTAGGAATTAGTGAGGTTCGGTGGGAAGAGGAAGGCAACTTTTGGTCAGGTGATTTTAGAGTAATTAACTCAGCTTCAAATAATGGGCAGGCAGGAGTAGGTTTCGTGATGAACAAGAAGATAGGGAGGAGAGTAGAGTATTTCAAAACGCATAGCGATAGAATCATTTTAATAAGGATAAAATCAAAACCTAAACCGACAATGATTGTTAACGTCTATATGCCTACAAGCGCCCATGATGATGATGAGGTAGAGTGTGTATACGAAGAGATTGATGAAGCAATTAAACACGTAAAAGGAGATGAAAATTTAATAATAGTTGGAGATTGGAATGCAAGCATTGGAAAAGGCAAGGAAGGAAATATAGTGGGTGAATACGGGCTGGGCAAAAGGAATGAAAGAGGAGACCGACTTATAGAGTTTTGCACGAAGTATAATTTAGTAATTGCCAACACCCAATTTAAAAATCATAATAGAAGAATATACACTTGGAAAAAGCCAGGCGATACTGCAAGATATCAGATAGATTATATCATGGTTAAGCAAAGATTTAGAAATCAACTCGTTGACTGCAAAACTTACCCTGGAGCAGAAATTGATAGCGACCATAATTTGGTGATAATGAAATGTAGATTGGGGTTTAAAAACCTGAAGAAAAGGTGTCAGATGAATCGGTGGAATTTAGAGAAGCTTGAGGAAGAGGAGGTAAAGAAGATTTTTGAGGAGGACATCGCAAGAGGTCGGGGTAAAAAAGATAAGGTAGAAAATGTAGAAGAAGAATGGGAAAATGTTAAAAAGGAAATTCTTAAATCAGCAGAAGCAAACTTAGGCGGAATAAAGAGAACTGATAGAAACCTTGGGTTTCAGACGATATATTGCAGCTGATGGATGAACGTAGAAAATATAAGAATGCTAGTGATGAAGAAAGTAAAAGGAACTATCGGCAATTAAGAAATGCTATAAACAGGAAGTGCAAACTGGCGAAAGAAGAGTGGATTAAAGAAAAGTGTTCAGAAGTGGAAAGAGAAATGAACATTGGTAAAATAGACGGAGCATACAGGAAAGTAAAGGAAAATTTTGGGGTACATAAATTAAAATCTAATAATGTGTTAAACAAAGATGGTACACGAATATATAATACGAAAGGTAAAGTCGATAGATGGGTGGAATATATTGAAGAGTTATACGGAGGAAATTAATTAGAAAATGGTGTTATAGAGGAAGTTGAGGAGGATGAAATGGGAGAAACAATACTGAGATCTGAATTTAAGAGAGCATTAAAAGATTTAAATGGCAGAAAGGCTCCTGGAATAGACGGAATACCTGTAGAATTACTGCGCAGTGCAGGTGAGGAAGCGATTGATAGATTATACAAACTGGTGTGTAATATTTATGAAAAAGGGGAATTTCCGTCAGACTTCAAAAAAAGTGTTATAGTCATGATACCAAAGAAAGCAGGGGCAGATAAATGTAAAGAATACAGAACAATTAGTTTAACTAGTCATGCATCAAAAATCTTAACTAGAATTCTATACAGAAGAATTGAGAGGAGAGTGGAAGAAGTGTTAGGAGAAGACCAATTTGGTTTCAGGAAAAGTATAGGGACAAGGGAAGCAATTTTAGGCCTCAGATTAATAGTAGAAGGAAGATTAAAGAAAAACAAACCGACATACTTGGCGTTTATAGACCTAGAAAAGGCATTCGATAACGTAGACTGGAATAAAATGTTCAGCATTTTAAAAAAATTAGGGTTCAAATACAGAGATAGAAGAACAATTGCTAACATGTACAGGAACCAAACAGCAACAGTAACAATTGAAGAACATAAGAAAGAAGCCGTAATAAGAAAGGGAGTCCGACAAGGATGTTCCCTATCTCCGTTACTTTTTAATCTTTACATGGAACTAGCAGTTAATGATGTTAAAGAACAATTTAGATTCGGAGTAACAGTACAAGGTGAAAAGATAAAGATGCTACGATTTGCTGATGATATAGTAATTCCAGCCGAGAGTAAAAAGGATTTAGAAGAAACAATGAACGGCATAGATGAAGTCCTACGCAAGAACTATCGCATGAAAATAAACAAGAACAAAACAAAAGTAATGAAATGTAGTAGAAATAACAAAGATGGACCACTGAATGTGAAAATAGGAGGAGAAAAGATTATGGAGGTAGAAGAATTTTGTTATTTGGGAAGTAGAATTACTAAAGATGGACGAAGCAGGAGCGATATAAAATGCCGAATAGCACAAGCTAAACGAGCCTTCAGTAAGAAATATAATTTGTTTACATCAAAAATTAATTTAAATGTCAGGAAAAGATTTTTGAAAGTGTATGTTTGGAGTGTCGCTTTATATGGAAGTGAAACTTGGACAATCGGAGTATCTGAGAAGAAAAGATTAGAAGCTTTTGAAATGTGGTGCTATAGGAGAATGTTAAAAATCAGATGGGTGGATAAAGTGACAAATGAAGAGGTATTGCGGCAAATAGATGAAGAAAGAAGCATTTGGAAAAATATAGTTAAAAGAAGAGACAGACTTATAGGCCACATACTAAGGCATCCTGGAATAGTCGCTTTAATATTGGAAGGACAGGTAGAAGGGAAAAATTGTGTAGGCAGGCCACGTTTGGAGTATGTAAAACAAATTGTTGGGGATGTAGGATGTAGAGGGTATACTGAAATGAAACGACTAGCACTAGATAGGGAATCTTGGAGAGCTGCATCAAACCAGTCAAATGACTGAAGACAAAAAAAAAAAAAAATCTAGTAATTGATAATCAATTTGATAAAACCACAAATTTCAGCTTGTTGGCAACCTATTTCCTTAGCATTCCAATAATAAAAAAATTAATTGATTATATGAATTTAAAAAACGTGCATATCATTGCTAAACATAAAAAAAGTGCATATTTACAATCAAAATTAAACTATAACTAACTAACTAACAAAAACAGATTCTTAACAATCTCACTGTATATGAATTTAGTAGTATGTGTCAGAGAATTTTTTTTTTGTCTTCCGTCATTTGTCTGGTTTGATATAGCTCTCAAACTTCCCTATCTAGTGCCAGTTGTTTCATTTTGGTATACCCCTAAATCCTATGTCCCTAGCCATTCATTATACATAATCAAAACATTGCCTGCCTGCACAATTTTTCCCATCTACCTGTACTTCCAATATCAAAACAACTATTCCAGGATGCCTTAATATGTGGCCTATAAGTCTGTCTCTTCTTTTAACTATATTTTTCCAAATGCTTCTTCCTTTATTAATTTGCTGCAACAACTCTTCATTTGTCTCTTTATTCACCCATCTGATTTTTAACATTATCCTATACCACCACATTTTAAAAGCTTCTAATCTTTTCTTCTCGGGTATTGCGATTGTCCAAGTTTCACTTCCACATAAAGCTATGCTCCAAACATATACTTTCAAAAATGTTTACCGGACATTTAAATTAATTTTTGATATAACCAAATTATATTTCTGACTGAAAGCTCGTGTCACCTGTACTGTTCGGCATTTTATATCACTGCTACTTCATCCACCTTTAGTAATTCTACTTCCCAAATATGAGGACAGTCCAGAAAGTAACTTACGTTTGTGCCTAGCATGGAGATGGATGGGGATAGAGCCACCATCTTGGCGTCAAAACATTTTTACACTCTACACATCAAACTGTCGTAGAATATGGACTGTGATTTTTGTACTTTGTTCATTGTGAATTATTGAAATGTGCGTTTCAACAGAAAATCCCGTGAGTTATGAGGTGCATTCAGTGATTAGGTTTTTACTGACAAAAAACCTCAAACCAATTAAAATTCATCGGCAACTTTTTGAAGTGTATGGAGATGGAATAATGAGTGAAGGTGAGTCAGCAGTGGTGCATTCATTTTAAAAATGGCCACACCAATGCTCATGATGAGGACCACAGTGGTCGGCCTAGCCTTGTGACTGTTGAACTGACGATGAAAATCAACGATAAAATTCTTGAAAATCACCGCATTACGATTACAGAACTCTCGCTTCATTTCTCCCCAAATTTCACAAAATTTATTGTATGAAACTGTATCAGGGAAGCTTGATTATTTGGTTTTCAGAAGTTTTGTGCAAGATGGGTGCCAAAAATCTAAGTTGGCAGATTTCTACAGAGAATGAATTGAAAAGCTTGTGCATCGTTATAAGTACCTCAATTTAAATGGCGACTATATAGATAAATAGTTTAAATTAATAATAGCTTAGATTGTCCCTTTCAGTTGTATAAAATAACATTTCCTTTTTAACTTGGTTGGTTTTTTATTTCAGAATGTAAGTTAGTTTCTGGACACCCCTCGTAACAGAACTCTTCTACCTCCATAATCTTTTCTCTTCCAATTTTTATATTCAGTGGTCTGTCTGCATTATTTCTACTACATTTCATTACTTTCATTTTGTTTTTGTTTATTTTCATGTAGTAGTTCTTGCATAGGACTTCATGCCTTTCATTGATTCTTTTAAATCTTTTTTACTCTCAGCTAGAATTACTATATCATCAGGAAATCGAAGCATCTTTATCTTTTCACCTTGCACTGTTACTCTGGATATTATGTTATTTATATTTAACATCATTAACTGCTAGTTCTATGCAAAGATTCAAAAGTAAAATGGGGATAGGGAACATCCTTGCTGAACTCCCTTTTTTATTATGGCTTCTTTCTTATGTTTTTTGATTATTACTGCTGCAGTTTGGTTCCTGTAAATGTTAGCAATGGTTCTTCTATCTCTATACTTGAACCCTAAATTTTTTAAAGAGCTCAACATTTTATTCCAATCTACATTATCAAATGCCTTTTCTAGGTCTATAAATGCTATGTATGTTGGTTTGTTTTTCTTTAATCTTCTTTCTACTATTAATCTGAGCACTAAAATTGCTAAAATGAGTAGTTAAGCTTATTGGTCTGTATTCTTCACATTTATCTACTTCCTTCCCCTTTTTCGTAAATATTACACACCAGTTTGCATAACCTATCAATTGCTTCCTCACCTGCACTGCGCAGTAATTCTGCAGGTATCCCATCTATCCCAAAAGCCTTGCCATTCAAATCTTTTAATGCTCTATTAAATTCAGATCTCAGTAATGCATCTCCCTTTTCATCCTCTTCAACTTCCTCTTCTTCTTCTTCTACAACATCAGTTTCTAATTCATTTCCTCTGTAAAACTCTTCAATATATTCCACCCACCTATCGACCTTTTCTTTGGTATTATAAATCAGTGTAGCATCTTTATTTAACACATTATTAGATTTTAATTTATGTACCACAAAATAACTTTCCTATATGCTCCATCTGTTTTACCAATGATCATTTCTCTTTCCACTTCTGAACACTTTACTTTAATCCATTCTTTTTTCATTAATTTGCACTTCCTGTTATACTATTTTTTAATTGTCGATAGTTCCTTTTACCTTCTTCATCACTAGCATTCTTATACTTTCTTCGTTCACCCATCAGCTGCAATATATCCTCTGAAATCCAAGGTTTCCTACCAGTTCGTTTTGTTCCACCTAAGTTTGGTTCTCCTGATTTAAGAATTTCCTTTTTAACATTCTCCCATTCTTCTTCTATATTTTCTACCTCTTGTTTTTACTCATACCTCTTGTGATGTCCTCCTCAAAAATCTTCTTTACCTCCACATTCTCATGCTTCTCTAAATTCCACATATCATCTTATATCTTTTCTTCAGGTTTTTTAACCCCAGTCTACATTTCACTATCACTAAATTATGGTCGCTATCAATGTCTGCAACATGCTTTGCAGTCGAGGAGTTGATTTCTAAATCTTTGTTTAACCATGATATAATCTAGTACCACCACGCTTTTTCCATGTGCATATTCTACTATTATGATTTTTAAACTGGGTGTTGGCAATTACTAAATTATACTTCGTCCAAAAATCAATAAGTTGGCCACCTTTGTTATTCCTTTTGCCCAGCCCGTATTCACCCACAATATTTCCTTCCTTTTCCAATGCTTGCATTCCAATCTCCAACTATTATTAAATTTTCATCCCCTTTTATGTGTTTAATTGTTTTATCAATTTCTTCGTATACACACTCTAACTCATCATCATCATCATCATCATCATGGGCACTTATAGGTAAATAGATGTTAACAATCATTGTCGGCTTAGGTTTTGATTTTATTCTGATTACAATGATTCTAATGCTAAGCTTTCTGAAATACTCTACTCTCTTCCCTATCTTCTTATTCATTACGAAACCTACTGCTGCCTGCCCTTTACTTGACGCTCAGTTAATTATTCTAAAATCACCTGACCAAAAGTTGTTTTCCTCTTCTCAACAAACCTCACTAATTCCTACTACATCTACATTTAACCTACCCATTTACCTATTTAAATTTTCTAACCTAACAACCTTTAAAACTTCTAACATTCCATGCTCAGACTTGTAGAATATTATTTTTTAATTTTCTGGTGACCTCTTCCTTAGGAGTCCTCACTCGGAGATCAGAACAGGGAACTAGTTTACCTCCAGAATATTTTACCAAGGAAGGCGTCTCCACCTTTGTTATATGAAAATGCAGAGAGCTAGAGAGCTGCATTTTCTTGGGATAAAAAACAGCAGTAGTTTTCCATTGCTTTCAGCTGCACATCACTCTGAAAATTGCGTGAGGTTGACATGGGCATTTAAATTCTCCTGTCCTATGCCCTTAATAACTACTGAAAGAGCTGCTGCCCTCTTTCAGGAATCATTCCTTGGTCTGGCTCTCAACAGGTACCTCTCAGATATTGCTGCACTTTCAGTCCAGCTACTCTGTGTCATTGAGCACTCAATCCCTCTCACCATCAGCAACGTCACATGATTCATAGAGGGAGTGTCAAAGAATAATAAGACATAAATTTTCCCATATGGGGGCAAATCATTTTTGAGAATACTTGAATGATAGTGTTTATACTCTAAATAAAACACAGTTTCTTTTCTTTAAAAATACATTATCATTTATTTCAAGAGGATACTATGCCATATATCATTATTAGGTTAGATAACAGTTATTTTTTTAGTCAATGCTGGTCCTATCATTTCGGTTTACAGTAACACACAAAAAATTGAAGTTTATAAAAATTAATTTGTAATAACAATTCATGCATTGCATGCAACAAAAATCAGCCAAAAAATATCTGCATATACCTGGTGATTCAAAAAGGACTTCACAAATTTAAAAAAATAAAAAAATTGAATTTGATAATGTACAGAATCAGTTGAGGTTTCATTTCATAGCAAAATACATCAAATTTGACTCGCATAGTTCATTAGTACCAAATTAGGCCACCAGTATTGTTAAAAATGGATACATTTACTGGTGTAGAACATGGTCGTTGCCTGATTTGGTTTCAAGATTTGCAGTCAGCAACTGCAGTTCAATGTAATTTTCATACAGTATGGTAGGGAGTAGGCAAACAATTTACTCTTGGCAACATACCTTCGTTGAGACAGGTTGTTCTGTTAAACATACAAAATCACCAGGATGCCTATGCATCCCTGAAGTTGCTGTGGAATAACTCAGAGAAAGCTTTGCATGTAGTCCAAAGAAATCAACTTGATGTGCATCAAATGAGACTGGCATTCCACAAATGACTGTTCGGCGCATATTACATAAACAATTGCGCTTGAAGCCATACAAAATAACCATGGTTCAACACATTGCAGAAGATAACAAAGGTACTCGACAGCAGTTTTGTGTGAAAATGATGGATGAAATTGCAAACAATGATACATTTTTAGAGATGAGACAATGTTTCACATCAGTGGCAAGGTGAACACCCAATAGGGAGTATCACAAATCCTCATAAAACTTTGCAGCATATTCATGACAGCCCTAAGGTCAATGTTTTATGTGTTCTAAGCAAAATAAGACTGTAGTCTGTTCTTCTTCCAGAAGGTAACCATATAGTATATCTGGATATGCTTCAAAATTTTCTTCCTCAGTTAGGCAATGATGACCAAGATGGATACCATTACTGTCAGCAAGATGGGGCACCACCTCACTGCCGCCTAGAAGTCTGAGATTTTCTTGCTACTCCAATTCCCAGGTAGATAGATTGGCTGTGAAAGTCTAATTACAGACCACCTTCTCCCCAGATTGGCCCTGCTAGATTTTTTCTATGGGGTTTCATTAAAGACGTGGTCTGTGTACCACCTTTGCCTGTTGATCTTGTTAAACTAAGACTTCAAATTAACATTGCAGCTGCAGAGGTAATGCACAACTTGCAGGGTACAGTCTGAAATGAAATCAACTTCAGATGGGACATATAGTCACATTACAAATGTAAGCCATATCGAACCAAAGTGAATGTTGGGTGACAAACTTGATGTGGTTTTCTATGAAATGAGACCTCAACCGAATCTGCAAGTTATCTGAATAAATTTGTATATGCTTTTAAACTTGTGAAGTCCTTTTTGAATCACCTGGTACTTTGATTTGGCTAACTGAAATAATGCTAACAAATAGTGACAAAAGTCAATTTTGAAAAATGTTGCAAAAATAGTAAATAATCTTATTTAGATCAATTCAACCACAAAATCAATTTTAATTAAAAAACAAGTAAATAATTATTTATTATAGTTCGAAGTAAGAATAGTTTCATATTTTATATTTCACTACTTAAAAGTCTCAAAGCTATTACTTACCACCAGAGGGAAATAATGATCGTATTCCTTCTGGAATAATTACAGCAAGAGCTGTTCCAACTAATAAACCCGCACCAAATACTGAAAATAGTTGAATTTTTGCCTGAAAAAAATTTTAACATTTAAATAAATACAAAAACATTTTGCCAAGTATTACTTGACTTCATTTCACTAAAAAAGATTACATGTAGTCTAAGGGTAACTAAGTAGTTAGGTGTAACTAAGATTACACCTAAACAAGAGCCATTAAGTTCACTACAATCTTATCCAAGCATGAAGTCAACATTTCTGAAAAAAATTTTTTATCAAACATATATTTGAAAAAAAAATTGAAAATCACAACAGTGACTGCAAAAGTTGAATATGGTACTCCACCTTAAGTATTAGAGAGAAGCAAATTACTAAGCTTAGCAACAGTAACCAACTCCCATACCAATTAAAAACATTTTAACAACTTTTTTACACAACAGAAAAAACAGTTTGTTAAAAATTCAAAGCAATTAAACTTGTTGTGCTATTGGTCCCATACGCTACCTTTTATTAAAAAGATGGTTTTGAATTATATTGAGAAGCAAAAATTATTCGTATATCCTCTTTCACTAGCTATTAACCATTGAATAGCAACTGAAATTGTTTTCTTATGAATATACATTTTTTAATAATTAATTTCTTCAGATCAGAACATAACTACACAATATACAAGTCACATGTTGGCTAATTTCATTTTTTAAATTATTTTATTTATCTCTTCATTTTTTTATGTGGTTCCTTAATGAAATATAAAGTAAAAACACACTCATATTCACAATTTAATTCATTAGACACTCATAGAATAAATTTTATTTTTTAAAGTAATTAGTAATAGTAAAATAAACAAGCAAAATGAAATAATAGCTTCAGAACTAGTCAAAATACAAAAAAAAAGCTGCACTAGTGTCTAGGACTAAACATTTTTTTTTAATTTATATAAAACAAATATTAAAGAAAACAGTAGAAAAAAGAAGACACTGTTTTTTTTGCAAATTAAGTTTTACAACATAATCATCAAAATCAACTTGGTAAAACACCAGAAAAATTATCTTCACACAACACACATAGTTTTAAGTAATTATCTGTACTTTCCGTCAGAAAAATTGCTGTTCACTGTACAAGATATCAATTCTAATGTAATCAAAATCTGTATAGCACTAATGAAATTGCAATCTGTAACTAAAGGGAATATAAGTATAATTGGCAGAATATGTAAAAGACCAATAATAAAATAATGCAGAAAAATCACCCACTGCAAAATAAAGTTGAGTTAATACAAATAAGTAAGGAAAGAATGGTAAAAGAAATCATACTGATGTAGAAGAGTGAATAATTCCAAGAAACCAGATGTAGAAAAGATATTTTGAAGAAAAGAATCCTAAAATTAACCGAATACTAGGTGTTAATAAAAAAGTAAACAGATAACCACTACTGGAGGGTAAACAAAGAGCTGGTTAGTGGCAATAATACACAGTACATAGTCAAACATGTAAAAAATCTGGGTAAATAGTTATTACAGAGGGGAAAAATGAGCTAAAGGAAGAGAAAGGGAAAGAAAGAGAAAGGGGGGAGAATGAGCTAAAAATGGAAGAGAGAAAAAGTGTTAGATAAGAACAATATTGAGATTGCTATCTGATAGACCTCTACAGAACTTTAACTGTCTAAGATACAACAACAACAGATGAAATTCAATCACCATTATTATGCTGTTTGATTTATGAAGAACTGGACAGATTGTACAAATACAATAAATTATTACACAAACCAGAAAAAGCAGTCAACTTTAATAAGAGTATAAATGTTGTGAAAAAAACAATGTTACTTACATAGCACTTGCATTTTTGAAAAGTATTTGATAAAGTGAATCAGATCAATTGCTTTATAAAATGAACTTAAAAAAAAATTATAATAATAATAAAACGCATAAAAGAAGACTTTAATCGTTTAGTAAGAAGGTTAAAAAAGTAAAATTTTTTAAATCTTTAAATTTTAATTTTATTAGTTAAAAACAAATATCAACAACATATTTATTTATTGTCAAACATTTTTTTAAACCATCTAAATTACTTTCTAAAGTTTATTTTATTTATAATTTTATTTTATTTTTTCTGTTTCTTATTAAAAAAATACAATGGTCTATAAAAGGATGTCCACATAAAAAAGCAATTCACAAGAAACACACAAAGCATAAAAAATCTGTATATATTGAAAACTGTGCAAAAGCAAGTATATTGTAAGTAAATAATGTAAAGAGACTTTACATTAGAATGACATCAATTATACATCATTATGAGATAACAATCAATATTAAACAATGAAGATGAAAAAATCAATTAAACTTATTGTAGGCCAAATAATTTCTCATTTCAAAATGCTTCTGCTTATATTAACTGGAAAAAGTTTACTTCATGAACATGAGAATTATTTCCTTGAAAAAATAGTATCATCAAATCTGTGATTATAAGTAAGACTTAAAAAAGTTATATCTAATCTGTATAAGAATTAGATGGCTACAAAGGGTATAAGAGCACGAATGGAAAGCAAAGCACATCAATGTAATTTACTCCTTTAGTTTTTAAAACTGTACATACAAAACATGAAAAAGGATTGGAGTGGTGGTGGCTGAACAGTTAATAGTTGAGATAGAGGTACTTCTACATGCAATACAATACTAGTGATACACAAGGTTAATACTTTAGGAAACTTGGATCTGTTTGTGGATTTTTCAATTCTGAGATTTTAAGATAAATCAAAGTAAAAGGAATTCATGCAGCAAATCTTTAGTAAATCAAGAGTGACAGGTAACGCAGTATGAAATCCAAAATTGGTTAATTTTATCAAATGAATTGTTCACATTCAATCTTTCAGATTTTTTTTTATTTTTAAACTTTCAGGGGACAGATATAAAAAATACAACAAATAACTGAATATGTAGGTTGCAACAAACACAATGGGATTAAATTATTAATAAAAAAAAGAGAACAGATTCAAACAAGTCAAGTGATACAATGATAATAAGTTATCAAGAAACTGATAGTCTAATGAAGATAAAAGTGAACAACTTTTATGAATACTTAATAAAATTCTTTTTGGTCATTGCAAAACAAAACTATAAGTAAATTATACTGTTTATATAATACACACACTTTAAAATCTAACCTCAATACTCATTAAGTCTACTACAATGTAAATAAATAAAATAATAGCAAAAAAAGTAAATAAAGTCAACACTTAAGAACAACTGTGCAATTTAAAAATAAATATGTAAATACAAAAAAATTATATAGGAATATCATATACATATATTTAATTTATTCATTTCTGTTGAAACATTTTTATTCAAAAATTATATTTAGTTTTAAAGAAACTTTCTGATGTTTAACAAAATTCAAGAGTATATAATTAATATTACACCTAATTTTATTTTTTATTCTTTAAAAAAAAAAAAAAATTCAAAACAAAAGATGAATAAAAAAGTAGTGTACTTGAATTTAAGGTGAAAACGTGCTACCATATCAGCTATCCAAAGAGCTTTAAATGCCTGTTAATAGTCTCTTTGTATCAATTCTCTCCATTCCTTTTTATTACTTTTTATTAAAGTACAGGTTTTCATTTTTTCATTTCTTGAAAATGTTTTTTTTCATAAAGATAAATGATTTTTGTGAATCTATCCATATTTCACAAAACTGACTAAAAATAAAAAAAAGATACATTTTCAACTTTCTTCAAATTTGTAAAAACAAGATTCAAATTAAAGATTTGTAAGCTGCAGATGGCTGTTTGTTTTTTAATCTAATTCAGATAGAAAAATACAAATTTAAAGTAATATGAAATTAATTAATATATCTATTACTTACACAGGTCAGTCAGGTCTATTTATGTTACTGTTTAGACTTCTGTTAGTTAGTTATTATCTTCATTGAAGTAAAATATTTTACATTTTAAAAACTTAAAAATGATTTAAAATAATTAATTTTCTAAATATAGTTAAAAGTATATTTGTATAATTCTTTGGATGAATTAACATGGTAATAATAAAAATAAAATATATTAAGTTGATTATTATTGACCAAACATGCTGCTATATAATAAATAAAATCTACATAATTAATAAATATATTTAACTAAATAATCATATTTATAATAAATATAATATTAAAAACAACTTACCAATATATTATTTGATTTCCTCAAACATTTCTGGTTATTCTGCCATCCTCAGGAGGAATTTATAATAATTTACAATTACAATATACAAAAAATATAAAATTCACAAGATAAAATTAGACATAACAATTGATCATCATAAGATAAAAATTTTGTAAATGTAAAAGTTAAATTAAAATAATTATGGTTGTTACGTGATGATCAATTGTTATGTCTCTAATTATATCTTGTGAATTTTATATTTTTATTTATTTTAATTCTAAACTATTATAAATTTCTCTTTAAGATGGAATCAAATAATATATTGGTAAGCAAGCTGTTTTAATATTATATTCATAATAATTATATTTTACCAATGGTGCTATGATTGAAAAATATTATCATACTTGTTCAATTATGAAAAAAAAAAGTATTATTCTCTTTTAGTATAAATGTTATAAGAGTTACAAGAATACTCTTTTTTGGTATTTTTTTATGCATTTATAAGTCTAGTATATACCAGGCTTAATGTTACTGTAAATTAAATTTTTTTTCACTGCAAAAAAATTTCACTTTACTTTCAGAAATTGACTTCCTTACAGTCTCAGTGTATATTTAGGAGGAAATTATTTGCATTTAATGCAAATAAATAAATTAAATAAACTTTTTAACAAATAAATTATTTTTATTTTAGCAAATAAATAAATTTTTAACCAACTTTTCAAAGAAAAGTACAGTGGGGCTATTACTTTCAGTTTCGCGAATGTGAAGCTGGTAAAACGACAACTGAGGATGCATCTCTCAGCGGATGACCAGTTTCTATGACTGACGAGAAACATCAAAAGGAGGTGGATGATTTGTTTCAAAGTGACCGGCGAATCGCCCAGCATTCAGTTAGGCATATCTAAAGAACGATTGGGCAATATTATCGAGTTGGGTTACCGTAAAATCTGTGCACGATGGGTACCGCGCAAATTGACGAACGAACACAAGCAGCGTCGTGTCAAATGTTGAAAAGAACTTTTACAGGGCTATCGTGCCGAAGGAACGACTTCCTTTTCAATAGTGTGACCAGCGATGAGAGTTGGTACGGAATTATGACCCGGAAAAAAGGCAAAACCTTTTGGCGATTACGAATCGCCAAAACCCAAAAAATTCAAAACTAAAGCCTCGGCGAAGAAACTCCGTTTGACGGTGTTTTGGGACGCCAAACACGTTTATGTGACTGAATATCTGGAACATGGGACGACTGTGAATTTCGAACGGTACACTGAGACGTTAAGACACCTCAGATGACGAGTATGTCGCTTCGGAGCCGGATTTGGCTACGTGCGACTTCCACTTCTTCTCTCATCTCAAAAGGGATTTCAAAGGTAATCATTACACCACCGACGATGAGATGATGGAAGCTGTGGCCCACTTGGAACCGAGAAAGACCGCCTGAAGTTTTCAGTGACGGAATGCAAAAACTTGTCGTCACACGTTGTAAAGGTGCATCAGTGTGAACGGGGATTATATTGAAAAATAAATACTGCATTTTGTAGCTAAGGTATTGTAATTTTATTCATTTTTATTTCATTACAATATCTCTTTTCATTTCCATGCTACGCATACATGTGCAAAATTTATCAGCCCAGCCTCGTACATAAGAAAGTATTCTGATCGTGTCATATGTCAGTTTTTTTAAACCTGACGTTTTATAATCCCCTCTAACAAAAAACAAAATTTTACCATTAAAAAATCCAAGAGAATGTATGTTGGCCTGGGTTTTTTTTGCTTGATATTTTCAGACTAGATGGACCGATTTGGAACAATGGTTTATGGATCATTGAAACCGTTTAATTTTGTTCACAAGTGGTCAAGGGATAAGAGTACAGACTCATGGGTCCCATATCTTACAATTTTATTCATGGGTAAAATAAGTTTCTCTACATAATTTTCCACTTTTACTTGAGAGGTCTGTTCAGAAAATAACCGAACATTTTTCATTACACGCTAACGGGGATACTTAGTAACGTGCGATTGGTAGCAATATGTTCCTCATAGCCACCTTTGTAACGATATGTTCTTGGTTTGTTGGTATCTCGTTTAGTTTTCGTGTTATTGTTATTTGAGTGCAACGTGTTTGTGTTGATAGCGATTTTTTTATGACTGAACTTTTTTCTCGATGTTGTAGCCGTAAATCTAGCTTTCGTCGTCCATTATGATCGTTTGCATAAATGGTTTTTATCGTCATTGACTTGTCAAGACGCTGCCGACAAACGTCAACTCGATGTTCTTTCTGCTGTTCAGTCATCAAACGAGGAACAAAATTTGCAGCAACTTTATGCACGTTCAATTTTTTAGTCAAAATAATGTCATGGCATGATCCAACTGAGATGCTAATCTCATCTGCAAGTACACTGACAGTCATTAGACGAATTGCACGCACCAGATCGTCGATTTTCTGATCGCGGATGTCATCAGTTGAAGTCGAAGGCCTTCCTGGTCGAGGGTCATCTTCAATTGACTAACAACTGCTTTTACATAGTGAAAACTATTCGTAACATTGCATACGATCCAGAGCATCATTTCTATAAGCTTGTTTCAAAGTTGAAACGTTTCTGTAAAAGTTTTCCCCAGTTTCACGCAAACTTTTACGTTGTATCGTTGCTCCCGAAAATTGCAAATTACAAAAATCGCTACTAACACTTAAACACGTTATACTCAAATAACAATAACACGAAAACTAAACGGAGATATTAACAATCCAAGAACATGTGGTTACAGAGGAGGTTATGCGGAACACAATGCTGCCAACCGCACTTCACTTTGTTGGCGCGTAATTAAAAATGTTCGATTATTTTCTGAATAGACCTCCTACATGTTTTAATTTTCCACTTAACTTTCCTCCTAAGTAATAGTCTGTCCAGGGCGAAGCCCTCGATAGCGAAACTTAAGCAAGTTTACTAGAATTTTTTTTCTAAAAATTCGAGAAGTAGCCTGTTTTATAGCTCTAATTCCAAATTACTAATTCGTGATATTCATAACCAAATAGTTTAAAATTCTCAAGAATCATTCGTAATAATGTACGAAATAGATTTACACAATGAAATTGTTTTTTTATAGAATTTATGAAGAAGTGATAACTCCCACAACTAAAATTCATAATTATACAGGCAACGTTTTATCGGTTTCGTTACGAAATCAGTGACATAAATTATGGTAAATTGAGAAGATATTAAAAATTTTATTACAAAAATTTATTCGTAAAAATAATGGATGAACATAATGGATATGGTAAGAAAGAGAAGTCAAGGTTGATAGATTTTTATCGGTTAAAGAGGTGATTGATCACGTGCAGGTATATAAATTGGTTGCACGAATTATAACATAATTAATTTTATTAACCTTTTGAGCATCAGATAGACATTCATTAGGCTGGTAATATATGAGCATCTTGCAAATTTTTGCCGTAATTAAAATGCTCTCAAATGATAATTGTCTTAGCCACTCCAAACACACCATGCAACAGCCTCGCAGACAACCAACCAAATGTTTATTTATTTATTTATTTTTAATAATTTACTTATTAATTCAAAATTTTACCGATACAAAGTTTTGTGAAAAACTGCTAAACAGGGTACTGAAGAACATTTTTACAGCCTAAATTGATGAGGTGGTTTACTGTTTCAAACTTTGTTTAGATAATTACACGCTAGAAACGTTTTATTAAAATATCTAAGAAATGTTTAATTAAAGCCTGCAATGTTTGCTAAAAAGTATGTTATAAATAATACTAGCATTCATAAAACCAGCATCATTACACTTTTTCCCCACTTAAACGATACTGATAGAACACAGAATAAATTACCTTCAGAGAGATTACTTCGTTCGAAATTTCGACAAAAATGTAGTAAACTAAAAATGTTTAATTTTTTATGACTGAAAATCTTTTGATAATTACAAAATTTGAATACAATTTTTAACTTTTCACCGAAAGAGGATCGGGGCTACACCAATTACAAAAAAGAACCACTGCAGTGGAAAACTTTATAAATTTACTTTTTATTCTTATAAAGTTTTAAAAAGTAAACAAACAAAAAATTAATAAATTGTTAAAAACCGGCTTTGAGGTTGGCTCGCTTCCTTGACATTTTTTCGTGAAATATTATACATCCTATTTTTTCTTCTAACAATACAGTGATCCAAACAGGAAACGTCATTAAAATTAGGTCAGCTGTACTTGTAACGAAACAAATATGATAAATTATAAAAAAATCATCTCTAAGGGATAAATTGGAAAAAAAAACTTGTTTAATAGTTCAACGAATCGATACACAATTATTAATAGATAATAATATTTTAGTAAATCACAGAATGAAAGTTGGATCCCAACGGAAATGAAAGTATAACGATGTAAAAATTAATGAGACCAGATAACCTAGATCTCAATAAGGCTTTCTTGGTTTATAAGTATGTGACGATGCTGGGCCTTGGTTACAATATAAAAAATATATATTAAAAAAACCATGAATTATAACAAATAAAGGTGTTTTGTAAACATTACTCGTAGAATTACGTGAGGCCAGAACCCGTAAAATAAGGAAAAAAGTTTATTTGAAGGTGTGTAACATGAAGATTTGCTTGCGTACATATAAATTTCATACCAATAATAGCGCCGTTTTCTGTTTTATAAACATATTTTTAAATATTTACAACAAGATTTGCAACGTGCATTAATTTTTGTTATGTAAATACTCTAGATAGCAAAATTATGTTTATAATTAAATTAACTGATCAGCAATTCAATATATTATTAACATGTCCTTTTATGCACCTTTATTTATTCCAGGCATGACATTAGCATTGAAATAATAACAAATTATTATTTTACCAAATGATAATATTTTTAAACAAGTCATTTTAATTAAAAATAAAAAAAAATAATGAATATCACCCCTTACTTAGTTAAAATTATATAAAAAAAAGCTATAATAAAAGATAACATGTTAAAATTTGTGTCACAAATGAGCTTGTCTTACAAAAGTTATTTCTTATGAATCATTTAATGTAAAAAAAGTAATTTTTTTAACGAATTAAGATTTTTTCTATTTTTCTAGTTACTGTTGTGAGTCGCATTTATTTGAGGAAAACCAGCAGAAATTATTGTAAAATATCTATAAAAGAGTACCGGCTGTTACGATTGCGTAATTCCAACATCCCACAACTTGAATAAAAGTTATATATAACATTATTGTTTATGTACATTTAAGAACGGTTTCATTTATATTACATTTAAGCATACAAATAAAAGATTGTCAGACGGTCGGTCTCCAAACAGCAATCGTTCAAAAGAGAAAAGCTACTTCGTTTCTCTTTAGAGAGAAAGACAAATTTTTAATAAAGGAAACGCTTAATGCAGGCAACTGAAACTGAACACTCTTCGCAAGGTTGCCAACGAACACAACCTTGCGAAGAGTGTTACTCAGCTGTTCGTGTAATATTTACGTAAACATAACCACTAAAATTTTAGTTACGATGGCGTGCCCGCTTGAAGAACAGCGTTCTGTGATCCAAGTTTTACTTTCGAAAAGTGTACAACCGTCAGCAATAATCTCTCGGATGAACAAACAGTACGGCAGTAGTTGCATGAACCGTGCCAGTTTTTACGCGTGGGTGGAAAAGTTTAAAAGTGGCCGCAAAAGCGTGAGCGATGAGCACCGCTCCGGGCGTCCGGCAACAATATCAACCTCGAAGTTAAATTCTCGTATTGATTCACCTGTCCAAGAAGACCGACAACTTATAGTTGAACAAACTGCTGAAAAATGCCAAGTGTTGGCCCAACTCATTCCATCAATTAAGACAAACTGAACTGCCGTAAGACTTATGCAAGGTAGAGTCCCAGAGAGCTTACCGTTCATCACAAAGCCGAGAAATTTCGGATTTGCACCGAAATCAAAAATCGTTACAATAACAAAAGTGAAGCATTTTTGGACAGGATTTTAACCTGTGATGAAACTTGGATAGATCATTTTGAGCCGGAGTCCAAGCGACAAACCATGCAGGGGAAATAGCCGGAATCGACTATTCGTAAATTCAAAACGCAACCATCGGCTGGCAAGATCATGTTAACCATCTTTTAGAGTTCCCAAGGTTCGATTTTCTGTGATTATTTAGATAAACAACGCACTATCAACAGCCTATACTACTCAACCATGATTAAAAACAAAGTCAAGCCCGTGTTGAAGAGGACGTGTCCGGGGATGGCAGAAGAAGGGCGTGCTGCTTATTCAAGACAACACTCGATCTCATACGGCACGACTGACGCTGGAAACTACTGGCAAAGTGGGTTGGGAGCTCCTACCTCATCCTCCTTACAGCCCTGATCCTTTTCGGATGAAAATCCTTTTCGGATTTTTATCTGTTTGGTTCGATGAAAGAAGCTTTGTGTGGCATCAAGTACAAGGACAACGAAGAGGTAAAGAAAAAAGGCCAAACTGGCTTCGAGATCAAGGTAAAAAATTCTTCGCTGAAGGGATAAGAAGACTCGTAAAAATATGGGACAAGTGCAGAGAAGTTGGTGTGGATTACTTGGAAAAATAGACAAAAAAAATTGTATTTATTTAATAAACCATTTTTGCTGTACAGCTATTTATCTGTTTAATTATTGAATGACCCTTGCACTTTAGTGTATCTACTATGACGAAGGATATTTTCAGCAATTTATTAAGTCGGTTTTATTATTTGCATTTGTATTTGTTATTTTTCTAAAATATTTAATTTTTTTGTTCTGTAATGTTGAAAATTTTCTATCGTTTAATATCTAATTAAAATCTGCCACATTTTGATATATATTTTTAATAACTTCGAAGTTCTTAGGTTTGTTTTTAGTTTCTGTAGACGTTTTTCATACCATTTCACTCAGGGTCAAATTCATTACAAGTTTTGTTTGAAACTTTTACGTGTTTATTACGGATTTAAGAAAGTTATTTAACGCCAAACATAAAATAGTAAGCTTTTATACTCTAATCTTTCGTCTATTGCCCTTGATTCTTCGTAAAATAGTAAAAATAGAGTGTAGGGAGGTATTTTTTCAAATTTTCTGGACAGATTTCATACCATTAAATTTACCTCTTAATTTGTGTCTGAAGGAGACAGTCTGGCTTAATTTTACCGAAGACGCAGAAATCAGGACGAAATCCTTCGCCAGTCGACACTCGCTAACGTAGCATGTTCGAACCTACGTTTATATTAACTTTCTTCTTCATTTTCACCAGTAGAACATGTCCTAAAAGTCTGCTACATTCTTCGTGAATCACTCTTTACATGTATGCAATATGCGCGCATGTGTAGCTTTGTTATGCTTCGGTTTTTCGGTTAGGAGCTAAGCGGTTAAATCCCGCGTTCATTTTTGCAAAAATAATAATAAATTTATAGCAAATTCCAATGAATTATTACTAAAAGTACTATCGCTGATTATTGTAAGCAACAAGAATACGCAATATTTGAACCGTTGTTATCCAAAAACTACCTTTCAGTAGCCATTATAAAAGTTAATATTGTCAGACTTGCCCATCAAACATTTTTTATATTGATGTAAAAGTTTTACATCAAAAATTAATTTAAATGTCAGGAAAAGATTTTTGAAAGTATATGTTTGGAGTGTCGCTTTATATGGAAGTGAAACTTGGACAATCGGAGTATCTGAGAAGAAAAGATTAGAAGCTTTTAAAATGTGGTGGTATAGGATAATGTTAAAAATCAGATGGGTGGATAAAGTGACAAATGAAGAGTTGTTGCAGCGAATTAATAAAGGAAGAAGCATTTGGAAAAATATAGTTAAAAGAAGAGACAGACTTATAAGGCCACATATTAAGGCATCCTGGAATAGTCACTTTAATATTGGAGGGACAGATAGAAGGGAAAAATTGTGCAGGCAGGCAATGTTTGGAATATGTAAAACAAATTGTAGGGATGTAGGATGTAGGGGATATACCAAAATGAAACGACTAGCACTAGATATGGAATCTTGGAGAGAGTATAGGTTGCTGATGGCTTACTTAATAGATGTATTTTCGCGTTTAAATGTGAATTTATAAGGATGTAATAAAAACATTTAATTAATGACAGACCAAGTTCATGCTTTCATTAAGAAGCTTGATATCTGTATTATTCGCCTTCATAGCAAAAATTTTGATATATTTCCATTCGCTTCAAATTATACTGAGAACAATTTGGATGAAGAAGACACTATTATTCAACAAAGTTTGGATAGGATGAAGATGCATTTGTAACTTCATTCTTTTCTTTTATGAGCTAAAAATTTAGTTAGCGAAATATTTCCTAGAAGATAAAATTCATTTCTTGAATAGATGAGTAATGTAAGCATTTAGTGAAAACATTGTTACAACTGCTAAGTTTAAAGTTGAGATTCACAACCAGCTCACAGAAATGTCTGCTGATAAAACGCTATAACAATTCATATCTGAAGATCTAGATACGTTTTGGCTAACTCGTCGAAGTAATATGTAAATCTAGTCACAGAAGCATTAAAAATATTAATCCCTTTCACCACGTCTTACCTCTGTGAAAAGTACTTTTTGTCCATGGCTGCACCTAATACTAAATATAGTAATAGTCTTTTATCACTGAAAAACAATTTGCTTTTGTGTTTCTAACATAGATCAATATAAACAGAAATTTTTAAATGAAAAACAAATGCAACTATCACATTAATTTATTTTATGTATGTAAAATCTATACAATAAATGATTTTTTTCTCATAAATTGATTTCAATATTGTTTATGTGTAAAGTTATAAACTAATAATGTAACCCCCAGGTTGAGAAATGCTGCCTTAAAGGATTAATAAGCTAGCAGGCTTTATTTAATTTTTTTCAATCTTTAATCAACTTGCCTTTATCCAATCCTTCTAGACTTAAACTTCATAATGAAATCAATATGCAATTACATTTCTCGCTCGTAATCAAAATAAACCATTTGCTCATGAATAAACAAACGTAGTACTCGTATACAGTTAAACAAACCCACAGATACTTTTATACCTATATTTATACTTATACCCTGAGACTGTACGACTACACTTTATTAGATAAATATTTCATCCTCTGAAGTAATACCTTACGGTGGTTCTGGAGGCTAAACAGAAAAGCCAAAAAAAGGAAAGAACAATAAACAGTTACGCGTGAAACAAGACTACTGATATTATTATAATATTTTCTACACCTACGTGATGTGTGATTGTAGTATGCAACAACAACCAGGGTAAAGTAGATACAAAAATCACTATTTTCTACACAGATAATAAGAATGTTAGAAATTAAAAACAGATCAAGAATTACATTTGTTGCATTACATGAAGAAATATCGCCTAGCACTTAAAATAAATAGAATACATAGGATTATTATAAAATGATGGTAGGACATAACCACTCACAATCTCGCAGTACCTGTCAAGACAAATGTTAATGTAAAATATTTACATCAGCTAAATGGCAAAGAATAAATAAATTCCTATAAAAAATATTAAAATATTTTTTTCAATAAAAATGAATCGTTTAAAATATGAAATACTGAAATTACTGTTGTGATATGTTGAAAGTAATTCAGGATGATAAATAAAAAGCATACTTTATTAAATCAACAAAAATAGATTAAAAGTTAATAATGATTCAATAAGATTAAGACTCATTAAGTTTAACAGCTGCTGTTGTCTCAGTGAAAGCTATAGGTAATTGTAAAAATGCTAATACACAAATAATTCATCAGTGGTAATTTTTATTGTTTTACCATTCCATTTACCAAAATATTTTCTTAAAAAAGAACAAATCAACAATACTCATAATTTTAAAAAAAATCTAATCTTGAAATGACTAGTTTCACACAACAAAGCAGAAATTTAGTGAATAAAAAACATAGTTTTCTTGAATATCAATGAGCACTTAAAAAAATATTATAACAAAGAAATTCTCAATAAATTATGTTAATGCTATATAGGTTTATCACATTTTATAAAGCTTAAAACACCATTCACTATATCATAAAATTAATAAACTTTACTAATTTTTAATATGTTAAAAGTTGTATTGAAAAAAGTTAAGTGTGCTGTAGAGTTTTATTTGATAAACAAATTGAGAATAAAGTATTAGTAATAAAGATTAACAAGGTTATTGTGGTTAAATCATACTGATATGTTAATATTCAGTTGTGCAGGAATCTAAGAATATTGTATCACATCTGTTTTAAAAATTATATATAATGCACTAATAGAAACACTACTATGGTAGTGTATGTTGAGGAGGAGTACATTTAGCAAATATTAAACTTTAAATTGCTGTTTAAAAAACAACTATTTGTTTAACATCTAAGAAATCATGTTGGGAAGCCAAACTTCCTTGTTTATTTAAGTATAAACACCCTATAATTTAGACATTTGTATGCTGGGATTTAGACATTTATATGTTTGTAACATATTCAAGATGTTTATAATCTGAGCAGACATATTATTAACAACGATAATTAATATAAATAAGACAAATGTATACTCATAAATCAAATTGATTTCCATTTCCAACAAAATCAAACTGTACTTTGAAGTACCTAAATAAAACAATATTATTAAATATTTATTACACCTACATAAACTTCCATATTAAATATATTATCAAATTTTCAAGAAACAGAATTTGGCAATCAGATCATTTTTCTGGCGCCCATAAATATGAATAATGTAACCGATAATTTGGTAAATTGAAAATGTTACCTTATCCACGTGTTAATATTTACAAATGTATCCATGCAACCTTTGCCAAAAGGAAAAAGTACTTTGATTACTTATTCTTAAAAGCTAACAATCTCGCATCTATCAACCAAACAACAGTTAAAATTTTAATGTAAACAATTACACTTTTGTTCTAAAATTATAATCTAACAATTAAATGTAAAATCTTTCCTTATTTCTTAGTTCTAAAAAGAATTATTTCTTAATTCTAAAATACACCTTAAGTTGCAAATCACAAACAGCTAATTCAATAAATCTGATACCCAGTCCGAAGTCTACTATCTGATAATGGTGTTATCATCATCATCATCATAAAGCATTCCTAGTATATCTCTGTACCTATACTTAACTCTACCATACTACCTATATTTCTGCGATCTCTTGTGTAAATTGTCTTTAAAGCAGAAACTCATAAGGTAGACTAGAAGATCATTTATTTCAAGAAAAATGAGAAACCACTTATTATTGTTTTACTGAAATAAAATTAATTCCTACCAGAATGATAGACTAACAAAATTCTCTTCTTATAGAACCTACGTAAGCATAACAAAACTAAATATGGTGTGATTAGCATGTATGATCATTAAAAAAAGGATGATGAAAATTTAATCAACTAAATAACAGATTACATATAGTTTTTAATATAAATAAAAGGAGTAGCTGCTGTGAAATATAGTATGTATGTATGTATTGAATGAGAAACTAGCCAAGTACCAATCAAACCTGCTTTTTTATTTAAATAATAATAGTAAGAACATTCCATTTAAAACATAAATATAATATCAAAAAAGCACAGATGTTAGGGAATCATCATCATATACTTATCAACTCATCATACTTACTTATCACTTAGGCAGGTCTCTTGCACCAAGTCAGTCTCCATTCTCTTCTGTTTCTTATTAAATCTTCAAGTTTGATATCTCTCATTTCCTTTTAGATCAATTATTTACCATTTTAAATCTTTCCCAGTGCGTTTTCTTTGCACCTTCAACTGAACTTTCTAGCACTGTTTAATCATCTTCTCAAATGGCATATCACAACCAATCAACTATCCTATTCTGGATTAAGTAAAAATTAAAAAGATGAGTGAATGAAAATAGTAATTCATTAATCACTGTCTCATTTAATCTTTTCTGACTTCCTCCATGTTCCCTTTTCAAGTGCCTCTAACTTTTCTATTATGTTTGAATGAGCTACGGTTTAAAATTAAGGGGTGATCAGTAACAAATGAATAACTTGAAAAAATTAAAAATTTATAAGTGGTTTCAAATACTACATATTTACATTATTTTTCTACATAATCAACATTTTGTTCCAAACGTTTCTGATATCATGACACAAACGTCTTCAAACCCACTGCATAAAATTCCACTGCCTGGGATTATAGCCACTTTTGCACAGAGATTTCCAACTCTTTCCTTGAATTGTTTAGATGCAAGCCAATTTTTGAGCTACAAAAAGAGATGGTAGTCACTGGACGCAAGCTCAGTATTGTAAGGGGGATGATCAAAAACCTCCAATCTGAATTTTTGAATTGTTTCTGTTGTGTATTCACCCATGTTTTTTACGTACATTATCATGAGGAACAACAATTCCTAATCTCAGCATTCCCCATTGTCGGTTTTGAATGGCATGAAGCAGTTTAGAAAGTGTTTCACAATTGGTCTGTCATGTGATGGGGCGGGTTCCACGTTCCCTGAAATCAATCAAAAGCACATCCTTTTGGTCCCAGTATATAGTTGCCAGGAATTTCCTTCAAGACTGGGCTTATCTGATTTTTTTTCAGTTTAGGTGAACCGAAATGATGCCACTGCATGAAATGTTGTTTTGTCTCGGCATTGGCATACAAAATCCATCTTTCATCCCCAGTGATGATATGGGAAAAAAATTTGTTTCCCTCGTGTTTAAAGTGATCAAGAAAAGCACATGCAGATGTCATTCTGTGATTTTTGTGAGCAGTTGTCAAATTTTTGACACTCATAGTAAATATAGTTTGCAATAGTCTAGAATGTCAGTCACAATTTACATCAATGTTGTTGTCTTTGAAACTTCTGGAAGTTCTAGAGAAAGATTACTAATCATAAAGCAACAATTTTCTCTCACTTTTGCATTCACATGTTCAATGACATCATCAGTCCTGACACTAGGCCTGCCACTTCTCTGTCTGTCATGAACATTTGAATACTCTTCCTTAAACTTATAATATAACTGCCTACGAGTATATGCATATATTTACATGTGCCAAATGCATATGTTTCACACAGTTGATGGTGAATTTCAGCAGCATTATGTTCTCTTGCATTTAGAAATCTAATCAGCTATCAAAGTTTAACAACTGATGGAATTTGTTATTACTGCAATCATTTTAATACATTGTCTTTCATTGTCATTGTCGTTCATTGTTGTTTGTTCATTCAAACAACAATGAATTGACAGTAATGTGGCAGTTACATGCCCAACAGACCAAAGCTACTGCACATGTGTGAATCAACTGTGATTTATAACCCATTGGCCCTTACTTTTGAACCACACCTCAGATATCAGTGTTATAAATGATTTGTCTGCCTTAATATTTTGTTTTAATTCTAACCTCAGCTTTATAAAATTTCTACGATGACTCTCCAGACTCGTAGGCCGTATATACCAGCATACACAATACAGTTCTATGAATAAAGTGTCTATAATACAGTGCACTAACAAACGTTTAATGTATATTATCAGATCTATAATAACTAGAAAAGAAAATCATACATATTGTGTTCAATGTAATTTCTAATTTGCAATAAATATGCTCTGCTACAATATGAATTCTTAAAAAATATATCACAATCTTATATTAATAATAAATTAATACATAGTTTAGATTATACTTTAAATTATAGGCAACCATAATTGACTGGAATAACTTGTTAATTATCTGTGAAAACATCTTGAATGCATTCCCATCCTATACTTTTACTCTCTACCATTATGGTACACTTTATTGTATTTTTCATTACAAGACCACGTAATTGATAGACGTTAGATTGAAAATACTATAACCATGCTTTTTCACTAAAGACATAAAGTAATCCTACAAACAAATCTAAATTTTGTAACTTCATTTTAAGGAAATATTTGCTTTCAATAATAAAGCTGACTGGAAAAAAATTGTAACTACTATCAATTATATGGCATATAAGTGAAAGTAACATACTTTGAAGATAAAGATAAAGCATGACAGGGTCATTCAACTTCTAACTACACAAAATCGAACAGACATCACTAAATACAATTACTTTTATAAATAAAATCAAGTGTCTGCTTTTATCATTAGTATACATTCAACAATTAGTGAAAGGTTAACATTATTTACACAGTAACTAGAAAGTAAAAAAAAAACAAATTATAGTAGCTAACAGTAATACAATAGAATTTAAAGCGCCATCCTTAGTCAACAAACTAATATTTTAAAAACGAATTTCCGACTTTTTTTATTTTACTATGATATTCTTAGCAGAATAAGTAGCTGAAAGTTCTGGCTTAGGTGTGAAGGATTTAGTGATTGTTTTTTTATGTATGTATGTCACTGCCTGGCTGGATAAGAAAAATAAGCAAAAAAAATACTATATAGAAAAGAACACGAACACACAACATGGAAAGTCAACAAAGAACAACACATTGAACATCATCTGACACGAATATTTCCTTGTAGGAAGTTACATTCTGAAAATGAACAAATCACACATATCTCATTTTCCAGTGGTTTTTACTAATTCACACATACTTTAAAAAAATAATTTCAGTCCGATTTGAAATGTCAATATAAAGTACATCAATAATGTAGTATATTATAAATATTCCATTAACGACTATGTTGCACGTCATTTAAATAAAATAAAAAAATAGTAATAATCGACGTACAAAGTTTTTAACCACTTTTGATTAAAACATGTACTGAGAAACAGTGGCCAATAGTTAACTGATAACCAATAATATTATGTATACGGATTTTTTTTACAATTTTAGTTTTCCTACTTAATCATTAAGCAAATATACCAATTTATTTAAAAATACACTTCCTTCAATTCTCGAAAGCAGAATAGGAACTGAGTTTAGAAAAATTAAACATAAAAAACAAATTTATATTTAAGTTGCCCGAATTTTTGTTTGAAACCCATAAGTTATTTGAATAAAATAAAACAAGTTTCATAATTAAAAAATAATTTCAAAGAGAATATAGTAGTTATAAACAGATTCATTCGTAAACATAACTTCATGACACTAATAAGGTTAAACAGATAAATTTAACATTACACATTTTTGCAATCAAAAAATAAATTCTAACCTCACCTCCGATAATGACATTACTAGCGGAATTGATCCAGCTAAATAACTACCCACTAACATAAATAAAGACAAAAAAATTAAAACTGTAGTTTCTTCCATTATGAACTAATAAAATCTACCACTAAACACGCACTGACATAAATACAAAATATAACAGCTGTTTTTGATTAACTGACAACGTTAACAATCTGCCACACTGACCGCCATGTTTAAGTTTTATCAGGTTAGGCATCATTACCTGAATAATTATGCAGTAATATTACAGAATAAACAATTTTTTCCTTGCAGTTTTTTTATTTACAATCAGTTCTTCATAAGGCATCACAAGCAAATAGAATTACAGAAAGCACATGATGAGGGGTTTCCAACAAAATCCTCAATAAAACGTACATATACATTTTATTAAAGTACATGCATATATAACATTTATGTATATAAACATACTCGCACTAAAGAAGACCACATAGGTTCAATAGTTCAAGGTCTAAAAAAAAAATATAACATTACTAAATAATAAATAGCTCATAAAATTGTAGCACAAATAAATAGTAACATAGCTCATGGAGATAAATGCAAAGAGGCTAGGCTCCTCAATAATGCATAGAAAGATGCTCATCACATATCTAATATCGAACCAGCTTAAGAGTCACTCAGATTTCTCCAGGTCCAGCAAACGTAGGCATTTCAGTCGACGGACATCCTCGCTGTTATATAGGAGATTTTTTTCTGTTTAGCATCCGAAACCACCATAAGGTATTACTTCAGAGGATGTATGAATGTAAATGAAGTGTTGTCTTGCACAGCCTCAGGTCGACTATTCCTGAAATGTGTGGTTAATTGAAACCCAACCACTAAGGAACAGCCTATCCACGATCTAGTATTCAAATCCGTATAAAAGTAACTGCCTTTAGCAGGATTTGAACCTTAGAACTCTCGACTTCGAAATCGGCTGATTTGCGATAACGAGTTCACCACTAGCCTAACCCGATAGGTTGTTATCCAGGAGATTAACTGCTAGAAAGTGCACATAATTATCTATCTGATATCTGTAATTTGAAACGAACCATTTGACCTTTTTGCTAACACAATGCAATTGTAGGTAGTCGTGAATTTCTTCGTTCCGCGCGAACCACGGTGCCTCGCAATGGATCTCGCCAACTTATTCTGGAAACATTGTACTGTGTGAGGTCCCATCATTTAATTTGTTCTATAAATAACAGTTTTTTTTTGGCAAATAAATAATAATTTACAGAAGGTTTCTGTCTGTTTCCTGGATGACATTGATAGTGTTTGCCGTTAATAACTGCAAAGTGTATGAATTGCTCCAACAAATAATTTCTTATAAGTAACCCCACAAGAAGAAGTCCGTATTAGTCAGATCAAGGAATTTTGATGGCCACAATCCTTTAGAAATGACTTTTACTGAAAAAATCCTGTAGCATTTCCATAGTAGTGCAAGCTATTTAGTAAATGGTGCTGTCCTGATGAAACCAGCAGACATGCTCATTTTCTTGCAGTAAAGCTATGAACTGTTAGACAGTTCTTTAGAAGACACAGCAACCATTAAAAAAAAAGGGTCCTATTATTTGTCCCCTTGAAACCACACACCATTCATTTGCCTATCTTTTGTGGGTATAGTGGAGATTGAAAAAAAAATGTGCAGATTTTTAATACCCCAGGTCTGATAGTTCTGACTATTAACATACCTACCACTGAAACCTCATTTCATCTATGAAAAACACTTGATCTAAAATGCCAATTTTGCCATGCTAATGAAGTTGTTGAACCATTGTCAGTAGTGAAACCTTTTAGCATAAGATTCATAGAGCCATTTCAGCATTCTCCTCATTGCAGTATGGCTGAACCTAGCAAAATTCTTTTCTCAGCTTACTCTCTACAAAAATTTAGGGGGAGATTTTGTAACTGCCACTTTAATGTTCTGTACAACTTGCATCATTAAAACTGACCTGTCAGGCCTGTTTCTGGTTTGACACTAAACCTGTTTCACAAACTTTTTTAACTAACTTCTGAATAACACTTTTCACAGGTGTGAAAAGTGTTATTTTCAAATTTCTCCCTGAACCTTCACTGACACGCAACATAAGATGAAGTAAATATAGAAATAATTATAAATAAGTTTCCATTACAAATACACGCTCTTCAATAGTTAATTGCATTTAAATAAACAACACATGATTACACCACCTTGTTCAAACACCAGTGCTCAATAGATATTCAAATGTGCAGGCAATAAATAGTCCTCCCCACTCCAGCTCCATTTGAACCATCTTCCACATTATTTTACCCATCTCACACAAACATATGCATTTATTATAAATGCATATTAAGTTGAACAGTCTGTGTAATCTCAATATTAGTCTTGCTAGCGTACTCCATTGCTAATTAATCGTACTCTATAGCTGCATACTTCATAGGACTAATTCTAAGCTGGAGCCTTGGGGAACCTCTGAACAAAAATCCAGATAAATGATCGTTGCATCTGAAACAGGAAAAATGTTGAGATAGTTCTGCAAAACCAGGTAGAAGGGTTGAGGAAGGCTGCATTTCAGCCTATGGAGCAGACCGGGCAGCCAGACTTTGTCAAAGGCCTGCTGAACATCCAATAAGGCTGCCGAACAGAACCTCTTTTCTTCTAGACACTTCGTGATGACATTGACAGCCCTGTGCATTATTCAAACAGTAGAATGTCGACTTTTGAATCCAAATTGACAATCTGGAGTAACTTTTTCCTGCTCCAATGTTGATTACAGTCTTTGAAGAAATAGTTTCTCTAAAACAACTTCAACAGAATCAGTAAAAGACGTATTGGTCTGTAGGAAGACACGTCATGTGCAGGTTTACCTGGTTTCAGAATCATCACTACTTGAGATACCTACTACTGTGTTGGGAAGCATGATATTTGAAGGATGCCAATGAAAAGGTGTATACTGTACTTGATGACCTTGAATGGGAGCATAACTAGTATTTTATGAGTCACCAAATCAAAACCTGGAACTTGTTTGATGACTAGTAGTACCTCCCTCATTGAAATGGGCCTAATCGGAAGGCTTAAAGGTATTGGGCTGTCCAAGGAGTCAATTATTTTCTTGTCATTAGGGTTCTCTCCATTGTACGGGAGAAATGTCTAGCTATGATATGAAGAAAATAGTCGGCTTTCTTCCTATCACTCCTGAGCCACAACCCATCAGATACTTTCAATGGAAGAAGCTATGGCATAAATCATTGAAAACCCCTTGTGGCTTTCCACAAATTGCATCCATCTCTACTCATGTGGGAAAGATTCTCAACATAGTCTTTGAACGTCTCATATTCCTAATGGTTTTCAGCAATCTTTTCAATCTACTTGCAGCCCTGTTGAAGGATGTTCTGTCCTCAGGTTTTCTGTAGCATTGTCACTTTTTTCTGAGTCACCTCTTTGTACTAATTAGGTCCATCATCACCTGTCACAGATATTCTGTGCCTCCTCTACCCTCATATTTCTCCTCAGGTGTTGATTTGCCACGCTCCCTCTTGCATGAATGAGGTCAAATAGTATGTTGCATAATCGATGTCATCAGAACATTTTAGCAAAACTGGTTCAGTCAGCTTCTCTTCAACCCAGTCTCAGTTCATGCTGATTTATTGAAGGTCAGGCAACTTATTTTTTATCACAATCATACTTAGGTAATTAGAATAGGTGAGTGGTCCGATGTCAAGTGAGTTGTAACCATTTTTAATTGAGGTGTATAGATGACATACCTGAAGTGATGTAGAAGTCTAGCGAGCCTGGTATTTCAGTTGAGTCTGTAAGCCAGAGACCGCATTAAGATGTAGATTGAGAATACAACTCCTTAACATTCTTCCTCTAGTTTTTGTAAGCCAAGAATCCCATAGAGGATGTTTTGCATTAGTCTCCTCCTGTGATAAATTGGAAACCTGGGTTTGCAAAGAATTCTGAAAATAACTCACTATCACATGGCAAGGAGGACAGTGCACCTCAAATAATCAGATAAGCCCCTGCCAGTCTAGAATCTTGACAAGAGGTTGCTTGAATCTGATTTATGCAGAATCAAGGCAGTTGGTGATGCCTCAAGGAACTTTTAATTAACACTGCAGTACCCCAATGTGTTCTACCATCCCGATGATTTGTAGTATACACAGAAAATTCCCAGTAAAGTCAAAGATAATTCCGGTCTCTGACGTATTTTGAAGATAAAGATGACATCCAAGGATTCAGTAAATGCCAGAGTTTCCAATTCTTCTTGCCAACTAAATACACCATTGATGTTCCACATAACAAAATATAGTATTAAGAAATCTAGCCATCCGCAGATTTTTGCGATCACTTGGATGAGTAAGCTTGGTCCCGATCTGTTGAACCGGGAAGTCTATGTTGAAGGGCAGTTTCTCCACACTATCCCTATACTTATGCCCAACCACTGTAGTATATGATTGGGAGAGAGAACCAAAATCGGCGCCAATATTTCTAGCCCCAAAATGGGGAAATTGGCATTACTTGATTCAAAGCAAGACGATTGTTGGACCACGGATGTGACCTGATTATTATTCTTAGAACTACAACTCATCCTTAGCCTCTGCTTCCTCTCTAAGATTTCCTTATATACTCTGCAACCCTTGCAGTTGGCTAGGTAGTCTGATTGACAGAAAGTACGAGTAGCTGCAGTGGTCTGTCTTTTCTTAAACAGTCTGGGGTCCTATGGCCTTCTGCACACTTCACACAGCTAAAGGGTCGCATGCAATTATTTTTGGTGTGCTGTATTGCTAGCAGCACATGCATTGTACCAAATCTGGAGGGTTACTCTATGTTTCAAATCAATTATTTTCTTGTGGTTTGAGGTTTACAAAGAATGCTGATATTGGGTTTTTGGTTACTCTATGACGAGCACTCATTATGCTTCAGACTTCATACCCATTTCCAACTTGATCTCCAGTGAAACTGAGCAGTGCAAGTTCCTGACTACCACACTTGGTCATGGAAAGGAATCTGGTTAAGACTCCCTAATTTCACTTTCATTATCACTTTCCTAGCCCTAAGCTAAATTGGTGGCAATCTCTAATCAACTTTGTGTAGATATGTTTCTTGGGTATTTACATGAGGACACCACTAACCCACATTTTTGAGATGTTAGTAAACAACTCCCACAAGAAGATATCAACTGATAGCTGATCATTCATGTTAACATTCCTCCTGTATGGCCTATAGGTTAGCCCAATCACAATGGTAAAAAGAGACTAAAATAATGTATAAATAAGCACACATTACAAAAAATGTTTTTTTTTTGTTTTCTCTTCCAAATCTGCTACGTGGTCCACAATAATCTTCTACAAATATTTATTTCACAGTTATCAAATATACAACACAGCTATACCACAAAATAACAGCTGTTTTTTTTTCTAAATAAAACAATATGATTGTAATAAGATGCAGATTTGCATTTTATGTGGGTGAAGAAAATTCGAATCAGTGTAAAATTTGTAACCCACCGGGTTGGTCTAGTGGTGAACACGTCTTCCCAATTCAGCTGATTTGGAAGCCAAGAGTTCTAGCGTTCAAGTCCTAGTAAAGCCAGTTATTTTTACATGGATTTGAATGCTAGATCGTGGATACCGGTGTTCTTTGGTGGTTGGGTTTCAATTAACCACACATCTCAGGATTGGTCGAACTGAGAAGGTACAAGACTACACTTCATTTACACTCATACATCCTCTGAGGTATTATCTAAACGGTAGTTACCGGAGGCTAAAACAGGAAAAAGAAGAAGAAGTGTAAAATTTGTTGTAAACTTCTGTCCAACAAATTCAAGTGTTAGGAATACTGCCAATATCAACATTGGCGGTCCACGCACTAACCATCATGGATTCCTTTCCAAGGCTGTTCTCACACGCTCAGTACTTTCAGGTGATCAGAGAATGTTTTGATGAGTGAGGACTTATTCCTGTATGAATTCAATCTCATACCACTGTTGCACCCATTGACCAATTATTTTTCTAGAAGGTGCAGGCCATGTGGGGCTGCAATGTGGATTGCCAATTATCACTGAATGTTCAATGAAACTCTTGCTGCATAGATATAACCGATTGACTTGCTTAACACAAAGTATTCCACACAAAATATGCACTGTTTCACAGACCAACATTCCATTGTTCACTAAATCCATGGCCACATATTATCCAACCACTACTGTCAGTGACCATACCACACAAGCAGTGTGACCAACTAAAACTGGCAACATTAAATGTTGCATCCTGTATGCAAGACATTCCTGTAAATACTTATGAAAATAATAACATTACAAATGCAAAATTAATATTATATATTAAAAAAAAACAAAAAAAAAACTAGTCTGATGTAAGTAAAAGTTTTATTTGAAAAATAGTCACATTTTAATAATAAAACTTCATTTTGTATACATAATACATATTATAACATGATTCACATTGCATCATTTGTATATAAATAAGACTAAAAATTTTAATGGCCAGGAATAAACTATTATTACATTTTCAAAATGTTTTGCAATATTAAAAATTAAATAGTCTACTCCTGTATTAATTATGTTTACAAAAAAAAAACAAAAATCATTTCAAAATATTTAAAATTTTTTTCTTCATGTACAATGGCAAATATATTGCTTCCTAAACACTATAAGTACAATATATACAGTTCTTTAATATTATCAATTACATACTTGACTTACAGGCACTAAAAATAAATTTTATTACTCATATGTACATACTTGTGTATAACCACACAGCAGGGAGGTATATGTTTATATACAGAGTGAGAAATTTATATAAAACAACTTTTTTTTTGTTGATTTTACTGAAACAAAAATAAATTAGTTCTGATGTAAATTTCAAATATCCTACAAATTAAGTGCAATGAAATGATTTACACATACTAACTTGTTTAAAAATTTAATACTATTTCAACATTTAAAAAAAAAAATACTATGATATCCTTTATTTTAATAAATATTTTTAAATAAATCATTTCTAAAATTAATAACTAATTTTCTCTTATTTTTAAGCACAAATGGAAAAAAATTATTTAAGTTATTTAGCTAACTGAATCTACACAACTGTCAAAATTTTACTGAATTTGACCACAGAAAATGTTCAAAATGTATAATTACTATAGGAAGTATTAGTTTTTTCATAACCTAAAATACATTCAGAAATTAATTAAATTTATTATTTTTATAATATTTTAACATAAAATAAAGTTGTAATAAATATAATATTGATTTACAATTTACCCCAAAAAAAAATCAAATTACATATGTTATTAATAATTCAGGAAGTTCCAGTTAAAATATAACAGAAAAAAATCACAAACAAAATAATTACAAAGATAATAATAATTTGCAACTCAATACCTACTTCCAGATAATTATAGTGTGTTATTATGGTGTAAGATTAAAACAAATTCTACCTTTTTTTTTGGATATAACACTAATAAATTCAATCAGAAGTTTTAAGTCTCAAATTTAAAATATACGACACAAATAATATCTTGTAACTGGAATAAGATCAACACTGAACCTTATAACAAGAATAAATTGAACTAGAATGGTGCAATTCTATTTATCAGCAGAAATAGTTCATAACACTAAACTCTGAACTACAAAAGCCATCCCATCAGATAAATCTTGGGCTATATTCGATTTATAAAACTAATTTGAGTGTTTAGTTCATTTTCTTTAAATGTGTAACCGATTGGAATTTAAATATTTTTTTTGTTCTATGAGAGACTTCATTTTTGAACTTAATAAATTCTGTAACTAAAAATGAACAAATATTAAAAATAAAATGTTACTAACATGTTGATATGAACTTGTACGATACATTAACATGGTACACACAATTAAGCAGTAAACCAATGAACTTCCCTCCACTAATTTAATCAGGAGTTGAGGGTAAATAATATATGCATATAATACTCTGTAAAAAAAAGAATGTTAAAGTAGATGCTACAATTACGAAAAAAATAAATACAACTTTATTAAAATTCACAAGCTATTCCAGTTACTTCTAATTTTAAAAATAAACACACATATAAATGAACAGTGGTTTGGCAAAAAAAAGAATTATAAATTAATAAAACTGCTACTAATGATATAAGCCTCTTTTTACTTTGTAATGAATGGAAATTTTGTAATTTTCACAACCTTTTTTCTAATAAGCATTAAGTCACAAAGTGGAGATACCAGATTTACGTAAATATTATATCTTTTAATAATTTACACAAGTAAAATCTGCAGATAAGAAACCATAAATTATCAGATATTTTAATGAATTTTCTTACCTAGTTTAAAGAAAATTAATGACTAGTATTAATCAAGCTGTCAAAAAAAAGAAGAGATAACTTTTTAAACATGCGTGTGTCATCGAACTCTCATCTTTACGAGTTCTTTTGAAGTACTATTGTTTCCAAAATAATAAATGCATTATTTAAAGACATGGCACATGTACATAATAAGGAAATATTTTTACAGAAAACCTAACATGTTGTTGAGAGAAAAGCTCCGTCATAAAATGAAAGCAAAATTTTTGGTAAGCTTAAGTAAAATTTAATATCTAGTGGACATAATTTAAACATTTTAAAAGGTTGAAACAAACATTAAAAAAAAATCATTTCAGAGTGGAAAAATGGACAGCATACAAAAATTAGTATCATTTAATTTATAAGTTTCTGAGAAAAAATGCAAGGTTATATGACAATGAACAGAAAGCCAATGTTGCAATGCTATGCTGTTCAATTTTAGAGATTGATTTTGTAAATGTTTCATTGTATAGAAAAATAATAATACACTTTTCCTATAAACAATTTTTATTCTCTTTAATATTAATTTTCCCTGTAAAATGAAGAGGCACTAAATTATTTGTAAACGGCAATTTTTGAAAACTGTTGGCCTTAAAGACTTTTACCTTAAAACTTTATATTTAAAAAATAATTAGGTAATTTTTTTCTACGCAGTTATCCTCAGACTTTAAAACATTATTTTTCTTCTCTCATAAAGAAAAATACAAGAAATATATGAACAAAGTTTAAAATGTGAAACTACTACTCAAACATATAAAAAAGAACCTAAACATCTTAGAAATGTTAAATTTTATTTGAATTGAACTTCAAAAATAAAATCTGATCTTCCTTCTAAATTTCATCTGCACATATATTGAAACATTTCTCATTGATTCAACAGTCAACTTGTTCTTTCATTTTCTTATGTGTAAGTTCAGCTTCACATTCAATCTCTATGACAGATCGATTCATTTTTCTCATAATTTACAGGCAAAATACAATCTAATTGTGTACAGATCTTTTTATTATCACAATAAATATCTTGTATGTGTATGACTATTAATATTCCTTATTCATTATGGACTTTCAGTAATAATTTCATTTTATTTCTGTATAGCATAAAATAATCTTTGTCATGTAATGTGTAGATTACATCATGTTCTGCTTTTTGTAAATAGCACTTTTAATATCTTCACTGAAACTCATCATCTAAGTTACAGCTGCTGTTTACTAAAACTACATAGTTTATGCTATATTATTAACAATTAATATGTAAATTTTTCTGATGTCAATCTGCTTTCCATTTCTGTTAATAAAGAAACTTTAAAAAGTACTTTCTGACGTACTAAATGTGTAACTGATGTAGATTAATAATTCAATCTTGGTCATTAATGTCTAAGACTTAAATTTAATTTAATTATTCAACTTGGAGTCCAAAAATCAGTACTTATATACATATATATATATATATATATATATATTACATCATGGGAAAAAAGTTTTGTAAAGGTTGTTATTTTTGAAAATTAAGTGATATTTTTAGGAAAAATTTGCATTTTTCTGTATTAAGCGAGTCCAAGGCCTGGAATAATAAAAACTGAGCACAGGCCTGGAATAATAAAAAGAATAATACGTTACAGAAGGCATGTAGAAAAATAAAGAGGTTTTCTGATAATGCTATGAATTGAAACAAAATAAAGGTGAACTGCTGAATATAGTTTATAAAATTCCTGGTTCATCAAACTATGGAACTAAAATCAAATCCTGGTTTTAAAATAATATCTGATGAAAATACTGTAAAAGGTTTGATATCTAGTGATGACTACTACTGACGAAAACAAAAGGAGAGGAAGAAAATGGTCTTTCATAAAATGCATTATATTTGGCATAAGCATGGAGACAGGAACAGTGTGACCTAATATAGTAACTGCAGTGAGAAAATGATCTTTGTAACAAAGCAGAAAACCATCTTTGATTTTTTTCAAATGGAGATATTGTACATACATAAATATTTTTTACTTTTATTAAATTTTTTTAACCTCAATTTTATAATTTGATAAGTACACATCATTCTGTGGCAGTGTTTATATTTTTCTCTTTTATACAATACTGCAAATTTTCATTTCATATTAATCTTTTTTTTTAAATAAAATAGAATAACTGAGCACATATATTTAGAATGTTCTGAAACATAGGTAATATACAATAACTTAGCTCCAGATTTGCAATTACACTACGTTCTTTATATTTTATAACTACTATTTATATTTAGTATTTTATATTATCAAAAATAAAAGTCTGCAAGAGTAAATCTATTTTGAAAGGCAGTCCAATTATCTTGATTTTTTGCTATCCTGATTACTGCAAAGGTACTTTTTTGGAATCCGACAGCCAATTATTTTTAACAAAAACATAACATATTTAGACAATACAAAATACAACTTTTTTTCAGTAATTAAACAGAAACAAATTCACTAATAAGCTGAAGCTTCAAAAATATCTTCTTTATTTCTGTATCTATGTCTCCATAAATAGGAATCCATTAATTCTCTTGATGTTCCCTTTTCCTTTTTATTTTGTTGTTTGGCACACATCCACATATTCTTAATATTTTGTGTATGTGCCCCTGCCTCGGGATCAACAAAATTATCAGAATGGTTCACAGTGAGGAGTTGAAAGTTGTCTTCCAAATGAGGAATATCGTCGTAAGATTTCCTGTATCATATATAATTATTGAACTTTTTCAATACAAGCTTTAATCATAATTATTAATGTCTTTTGTACAATCCAGAACAGCATGCATAAAACTGTTTTGTTTCTCTACAGATTCCACTGGTTTGGGAAAATTCTTCCTCTATTATATTTTAATTTTGAGAAAGAAGAGTCATCGATTTCTACTGTCATGCCTGGAGCACCAATTTTTATCAGTTTTCAATGGGTTATCTGCACAAACTTCACGCAAATAGTTCTTCCAATTAGTAATACTTTCAGTTTGCATGTTCAGTTCTTTGAGACAAAATTTAGTTATTGCATTTTCGTTAACCCAGCAATAGACAAAATAACTTCTTCAAGTGTTAATTGCTGCCTTCTAACCATGTATCTTTTCTTACATGTATATATTGGTGAAATGACTGTTTATTGCACAACCAACGAATGTTGTTCGTATTATAATATAATTTCATTTCATGCTTCTTTTTTACAATGTCTTACACTGTGCAATATATTTTTCTTTTTTACAAAACTTTCACTGCTTTTTCAGAACTATTAACATCTCAAACAATTCAAGCAAAAGTGTATGAAGCCATTCTTCTGCAGTATAACATACAAATCACAATCACAAATATTCAGAAGAAATAAATACATACACAGATACTCTTCATGGGTTATTTTGAGGTAATTCACAGACTTAATTTTTGTTTATTGCTTCTTAGCAAGTAATAATTAATTTATAAAATATTGAAAAAAGTGGCTGTTGGATTCCAAAAAAGAGCCACTGCCAGTTCTAATTAATCCGGATAATTGGTGTTTTATTATTCATTTAAATAAAGATATTTACTGTATTACATAGGAAAATAAGCAAATTAAACATATTCACCACCATGGAGTTTACACTAGACTTAAGATTATAAAATGTTATCTACACTGTATGGCTTTAATTACTTTCAAGATGAATAATGATAGATTAATCTCACAATTGTTACTTTTGTTGGTTTACTGTAAAAATATAATACAGGTAGTAGTATTATAAATATTTAAGAGGCAAACATAGGAACAGACAATCCTACAAATGCTAGTTGAATACTGTAGAGTTCTGTCATAATACCAAGATATTGGAGATAGACAAGCGTATTATATTGCGACACCAGAACCTGTTCCTACGAATGCGATTCAATCTTTTTCTTGAGAAAATATCTTGTTAACAGATTTAGGCAAGATCACTATCTTAACAAATCTTTCCAAGAGTAATATATATTTTGGGATGATTTTTTTTTTTTTTTATACACGATCTAATGGATGAATTTTCATTGCCAAAGCCTATCTATTCTTCATCATTTTCCCCTAAAGGAAAATGACTACATGCTTTTGGATTCTCCAAATACAGCAAAATAAACCTAATTGGAAGGCTATATTGTCTTGGATAAACTACACCTTCTACCTATCATACATATACACATATGCACAATCAAAGAATAATACTTACATTTGTATTGAATGTTGTATCAGATGGCCACAAAATGTTAAAACAATAAGCTTTCCCTTTTTTTTAAGAAGTAATATTCTACAAAAAAAGTGAGTGTTAAAAGTTGACATTATATATAATACATCATTATTTTTGGATTATATAGATTATTTGTAATTTTAAACAGAATTAAAAATTATAACGTATTGAGTTGTCAGGTTCCAAAACCAATCTTTTTTTTTATAAAATAGAAATGATAGTAGATAAATAATTTTTCTCCTTTTCACAATCTTACTGTGTTAAAACTCTGAAATACCAGAACTATGTAAAATTGTTTTCAATATCATACTTATTAACAAATATTTTGGTTCTAAAATTTACTTTATCAATACATAGGATAATATTTAATCCATAGTTAATAAAATGAATGTGAATAAAAATACAAAATCAAGAGGTATTACTTCATATTTTTATTTCTGATTAAAAAGTTTAAAAAACTCCAACTGTGTTCTAAACGCTTACCCGGTTGAAAAATAAAAATTAAGATTAACAAAAAAAATTAATAATGATAAAAATAACAAGCAAACAAATTGAAAGCAGTTATCTAAATTTTTTAAGAAGTGAAAAATTTTCTCGATATTTTCAAAAAATACATTACTCCCTAAGAGTATGTTAGGCAATTATAAAGCTATAATTTTACTATGCATAATGGATATTCAAATGCATGCCAGAATAATGTTAAAACATTAATTACATAATTCTAGCATAAGAGATCTATGAAAAGATAAAGAAAACTTATTAAGCTGCTTACAGACACTTAAAATTATTTATTTTGAGAATGAAACTAATTAATACTTTATCTGGGAACAGTAGTTTCGAGATAAAAAAAAGTTAATGATAATTTTTTATTATTGTTTTTACAGTAGTGCTACATCATGAATTAAAAAAATATAATGAAAATTATAATAATAAGAAGTTACTTTTCATTTTAGAGAATACTCTAAATTTTTTTTTCAGAGCAAGGAATAAGGAATAAAAAACTATTAAGAAGTGATAACTATAATTTGCTAGGCAAAACCTCTTTCACATTTTGGTTATATAAAATGTATTAATATATAAGCATTAATGTCCAGATTAAAGGTAAAGAATAACAATTATGTATAAAATTAATTTCATTTACTTTTTTTACATTTAGTTTTTTTGCAGAGATTTGATTTATAGTGGAATTAGATTAAAAACGTATAAAACAATATTAAATTGTACAGAACATACTGTGATTGAAATAGTCAATCTACCTCTATATAATTTTAACATTCTAAATGTTTTTAATTACATTTTAAGGTAAAATAATCTTATGAAGAAGAGGTTTTCAAAATTATTTAACATGGAAGAAAAAAAGCAGTAAGTGAAAAAATTAATCTTATAATACATAATACACTAAAATAAGAGTCAAATAATATATTATGTGAATTATTGATTCAAACAATGAAAATGAAGGAAATTGTAATAATCTAATTTAATATATATAATAAGTAATTTTGTATTTAATTCTTTTTAGTATTTTAAGATACAATATCTTAGGGTATCTAGAGACAAGTAAGTGACTTGAAACAAAAGGGAATAAAAATTTTTTGTGATAGTTTAAGCAGCATTAAAATATTTATAAATAAGCTATTATGAAGGAAGTTACTAATGTATAAATTGAATATAATTCACTTGAGTAAGCAAATTTTTGTTCTTTTTTTAGCCCAAATATTTATATTTTTTTAAGCCCTAAAAACTTCTTACGAGAGGATGCAGTATTTAATATAAAACTGTAAGATGACCTATTCATAATTTCAATTTTGATGTTATTTTCTGTCTTAAAACTATTTAAGGTTGAATAAAAACAGGAAATTGTAAGATGAATTTGTTCATTTACAACCTCAAAATTATTATATTATATCTGATATTTCCAGTTGATTTTCAGATAACTTTATTAAAAAAAGCTCCAGTAATTTAAAAAAATAGTAAATGCTGGTTTTTATTTTTTTTGTTTTACTAAATACAGTATGGGCAAAAATGTAAGAAAATTAGGATCTTGTAAATATATGAACTTCTCACAAGTTTGAATAAGGCTGTTGTACCTTGTAAAAATGGAAAAAGTCTAAATAAGGGCAGAGAGTCTTGTGCTATACAAAAGTACTTTTTCAAAAAAAAAGGTTATTTCCTATGGGACTCAACTAAAAGAAGATAAAGCAAATTCTATTATCTAAAGAAAATAGAGAAAACCATTGTTTTCAATGTAATGATGTACTAGGTATAAAAAAAACGGTGGTAAAAAGATAATGAAATAGTATTAGTTATAATAAAGTTATATAATTAAGGCAATTAATAGTACAGTAAATAATGTAATTTTTATGTTAAAAACAAAATGTTTGATAATAATGAAAATAATTAAAAACGCGATATTTTCAGATGTTAGGAACCATTTACATTTTAACTTTTTTTTTTAAGATTAAAACTGTCCTAATTCCTTTTCTGTTGACCTGAGACAGAATTTAAAGCATTTGAAAAAAAAATATTCAGTGACCTCTCTATATTGGTGAATTAGCATAGCATATATAAATATTTATTATGTAAAAATAGTAAAATATATGTAAAACTTTACTTGGAATATAATTAACAAGTCAAACTCTTCCAAAGCTTAAAAGCAAAATTTGACTGATGTAAAATCTAAAGAAAATTTCTAATTACCCAGTAATTATACACTAAGCAACTTTTTTAAAAATCAAAACAAAACTTCATTATGTATTTTAATAAATAAAAGTCTTCAACTTTTATTTAATAGTTCTAAAAATCTGTTAAGTCTGGTTTCATAAACCTCTATTTCCATAATAAAATATGGGTGTGCAGGTCATCATATTTTAAAACAATTAGTATTATAATTTGTTGAAACTGTATTTCAATTATGATAGCTATCAAATATAAAAAAAGGGTATGTAAATATATATATTTCAAAATCATTTTTTTGCCACAAGATAGAAAATAGTGTTAATGGATAACAAGTTATTTAGAACCTGATGCCTCATCTTTTTTTAAATTACAATAACAGAAATATATCATCCATTATAGCATAAACAAAGATTCACAAATTATAAGGAACTATTTCATAAATAATTAGTCATCAATAAATATAAAATTCCCACTGTTCATAACCTTAATTATTTTTTAAAAAAATCATAAGAGTTCTCAAATAAAGATTTTATAAAACATCAAAACTAAATTATACATGAAATTAATTAGGCCTAGGAAATAGTACTTAAAATAACAACTAAAATTAGCATTTTTTATCATTTTAAATTTGGTTTCAATATAATTTTGAAAACTTAATAAAAAAAATAATAAATAAAAATTTATTCAGCATATAATTTTATTATCCTTTTTTTTTTTTATATAACTTACATTAAATAATTACATATTAACCTAACATAAAATAAAATGTAATTACAATACAGTGGATAAATTACATGTTTAACAATAAAAATTCTTTTTAGTACAGTTCATTTAAATATAAGCAACACATCTCACTAACATATATTCATTTACAAAAATATTTTTAATTGTTTCTTTATATGAACTGGAACACTTTAATATAAAAGAAAAGAAAACAACATTTCAATATTACTTATAAGAATAATAAGACAACTAAAATACTAAGTCTAAAAAATAAATTGTAATCAGTTCAATACTTGGCAATCCTACAACATGTGCCAAATTTTTTTTTAACAAGGATATTTTCAATATTATGGCAATATATTTTTTTAAACAGCCTTTTTCACTTGGTTAGTAAAAAGTAGCAAATATTATTTCAATATTGACATTAATTATTAAAAATGATTTAGATTAAAAAACTGTACAATGATATGTTCTCAATAAATTAAGTTTAATAAAATTTAAAAAAAAATATTTTTAACAAATTACATTTTTTATTAAAATTCAAATTAATATATTATATATACTGAATAAAAGAATAAATAAATGAAAAATTCATGAGATTATGAAAATATCATTGCATTTCTAAATTTTTTTTCTTATTTCTTTTACTGGTTGTTTTTTTAATAAAATATAAGTACTGGTGGTAATTTTGACATCTGCTTACTGGTTAACAGCTTCACTGATTTCTATAAATAAGATTTTATTTAAAACCTGTAGCAAGTGAATATATTTATTGGTTACATAATTAAAAGGAAAACCAATTAAAGGGTATTCTTAAAATTCCAATATTTATTTTTTATCTAGAGAATCTGCTATCAGAAATCACATCAATTTTAATTTTGTTTTTCTTTCTCAATAATTATTTCATTTGCTCCTTATTACACAAGAGTTTTGATAAAATTTAGCAATTCGTTTGCAATATAGCTCTTTTTTTGATAATTTTGAAAATCTTACTTATACTTCCTTGTTATTAATAAACTTCGGTGATGACACCTAAACTTAATAAATAAAAGATGAATGATTTAAAAAAAATCAAAATCAGTTATAAGTTTAGTTTATTTTAATACGAATGAAATAGAAAATAATCAGTGTATCAGACACTTCAAATAACAAAATTTTGTTAACATAACTCTAGGAAAAGAAGATACATTAATATAAATAACTGCTTTACAGATATTTGGATGTAGATCATACCTGCTCATAATAAAAATTAGAGCCAAATTAAAGACCCAAAATTTTTTCCAATACCAATAAAGAGAATTTGAAAAACACCTACTCACCAAATTATTGTGGGTTAAGTTTAATCCAAAGTACATCTGTAACGAGGACCCTGTTCACGTACCTATTTGTTTAAATAAATTCATTAAACAAAAAATGGTGTTTAAGTATATTATTGATTGATAATATTGTAAACAATATTAATTTAGTTAAATTTTTAGTAGTTATTTTTTCTTTCTTTTTCCTCTGCATGTTAAATAATTACATAAAATATTTTTTTAGCTTCCGCAAAGTACAGAATTAGAAGACACTCTTAACATTTACTTTTTCATGTTCAAAACGTTTTGCCTTTTGTTCTTAATTTTTAAAATTTTTTATCAATAAACAATTTTTACAAAATACAAGTAAAAAGCTATAATTTAATGTGTAAATGTAAAAAAAAAAGAATTATTAAAAAAACATCACTGAAGATGGGCTTAGGCCTGAAAAAGTAAAGGTAGTGTTCTCCAATTCTGTACTTTGTGGAGGCTGAAAAAACATTATAATATATAGTTTCTTTACAAACATCAGCACTTATTTTTTCTCTATTCTGAACAGACCAGTTTAACCCTTAAATACATCATAATGCATATTTTACCAGTTTTAACTGTATATTTCTTTCAATTGGTTGGTTTTTGTTACTTTTCTAGCGTGGTAATATGCACCATAATAATATACAATTTCTTTTTGCAGCCAATAATAATGTCAAAACAATATCAGTAAGTAGACTTAAATTATACACTATTTAGAGTGAGGTAATAGTTTTAGTAATGTGCATTTACACATTTTTTTGAGTTTTTTTAGATGCAGAGTGAGGTTAGGTTTCAGAATTAACTTATTCACTGCCAAACCCATATTATTATGTTTAAGCTATGTTGTCTTGGAGGACCAAACCCGTAAATATACAATTTCAACTTCAAACCTGCTGTGCCATTCCCGTACATATTCATATTATTTAAAAAATATATTGAATACATAATGTTGCCAATATTATTTTCTACTTAAACTATGTAAAATTTTATAAAAGAATAATGTAATATTTAAAAAAAATGAAATCAAGTCAACTTTGAAAGATGTTCTACCTCATGCGATCCTTTGTACAGTAGCAATTATGTTTACAGTTTGTGTTGTTTTGTGTTTAAAATTGTTTTGTTATGGCTTCAAACCATCCTAGTTGCAGTAAATTGAACTCTGAATGTAAAATTCAGGCTTTTTTTAATTTCTTATTCAGAATTAGACAAAAGTGACAAAGAGATTAATTTTAGTGAGTGATGCAGAAATACCTTGTAAAAAACAAAAAAATAAGGCTAGGGATCTTGTTACTGAGGTAAATAAAAAAAAAGCTAATGTAGATGTTATCAACAATAGCACTGCTGAAAAATTCACAGTTCTATTGATTTAGAAAGACAGCTGATGAATATAATCCCATAGTTTTCGATTTGGACAATTTATGCAGTGGAATAATGAATAACATTTTCTGATGATTCTCCTAAATTAAGATTTTTTTTCAGTTGTTACCACTAGAATTTAATGAATTTATTGCAAATAAAACAAACATTTATTAACAAATTTTTTTTCTGAAATCACACTCATAATTCAATATTCAAGTAGTGGACTAATGTCACTGCTAATGAATTGTATGATTTTTTTGGCCCTTACTATGCTGATCACCAGAACAAAAAAATTTAAAATAAATGAAAATTGGTGTACAAACCATCTGATCACACAGGAATATTTTCACAATATCACACCTATATGTATCTAAATATTCTGAGTATGATTTATTTTTCAAGCACAGAAAATACACCAAATGATAAATTGCATAAAATAAGACTATTCACTGATCATACATATAACATGTTCAAAAGTAACTTCAGTCCCTTTCCAAATCTCTATATAAATGAAAGTTCATTTTTATTCAAGAGAAGGTTAGGCTTCAAACAATTTATTCCTGCGAAAAGAAGCAAATTAGAAATCAAACCAGTACCAGATTTGTGATGTAGAAACCAATAATACTCTTGATGTAATTTGTGTATGTTGGTTCTGGTACTGAAATATCAGATGAATATGGTGGTGTTGGTATGTCAGGCTGAGTAGTAACATTACTGAAAAATTATTTAGGTAAAGGGGATTCAATTTTTTTGGATAACACACCAGTCCAAAACTATTCAATATAAATTACAGAAAAATGCTTGTGGCATGGTATGTAAAAGAAGAAAATCCATGCCAAAACTGAATAAAAAATTGAAAAAGATGAAATTCAGTCAAGTCATGAACATGTGCTCGTAAGTGGATGGACATAATTTTGACATTTATTCTGGTCAAGAAAATAGCCAGATGCTACCTGATGAGCCCAATTTATGCATTTGTGCCAATTCTGTGGTAAGATTAGCCAGATTCATTCCAACTGGGCAACTCTATATAATGTATTTTGATAACTGGTATACTGTGTACTTCCTCTCCTAGTTTAACTAGAAAAACGGCAGATTCGTACTACTGGTACTATTCAAAAGAACAAATTTCCTGGATTGATATTCCCTCCAGAAAAAGAAATGAAAAAATCCCGTAGAGGTACATCTTTTGAAAATGTTAGAAATAGATTGTGTAAATATCTGTCAGTTGTTACTTGGGTTGAATAAAATGGTATCAGTAGTATCAACCTTTGTAGGTGGTAAATGTAGGCGTTAAGACAAAAGTAAAAACAATTCTGCAGAAATTACTTGCCCCAATTCAACTAAGCAATACATTATATTTATGAGAATGGTAGATTTATTAGACAACATCTGGCTCACAATAGAATAGGTATGATATCAAGGAAAAGTTATTTTCACATTTTCTATCATGAGGGACTGACTTGTGCAAAAGCATGGATTTTTTTTAAGAGTAAAACCAAACAAGATCATTCAGTCAAAATTTAGAGAGGAAGTTGCAATAACACTGTGCAAAGTAGGAAAAAGAGATTGTTCTAAACTTGCCGTCTAATTAGAACGTCAAGTTCTTAGCTTGTTTTTGAGGAAGAAATTAAAAGGAAGTGGAAGAAGGGTTCAGCGGCCATTGCACCTCCTGAAGATTAAAACAAGCTAAGGCTGAGCATTGGCCAAATTAGCATAATACTTGGCTTTGCTGTAAATATCCAGATATTTCTGGCTACTCATACGTTAATGTGAGAAGGGCTAAGTTTTTGTTTTAATAAGGATAGAAATTATTTAAAAAATTTTCATTGTCAATAATGCCTGAAGTTCATCGTATCATCACTGTCATAATTTATCATTATCTGAACTTATTTAATGCAGAAATTTTTCTATTAGCTATTTGTAAATAGTAGTGTAGACGTAAATGTAAAAATAGTCTAGTGTGCTGTACAGAAAACCATTACTACTCCATGGTTTCTGGGAGATATTAATCTACATTTTCTAGGTAACTACAAGCTGTATTTAAAATTATATAAATATTTTAAAATTACTTATTTTCATTAGCATATGTTGACGCATATTTGAGTCAAACCATAAATCGTCTTCCAAAACATTTACAGCAGAAAAATATTTTTCATATATTCTAGGCAGTTAAAATAGTATACAATAAAATAATTTTTTTAAATAATTAAAGATCATGTATTTAAAGATAAAGTGTCAAACAATTTAAAGTAAAGAAAAAAACTTATCAAGGTTTTATATAAAATTAAAAATACACTATTTATAACTAAAAACATATTATTAAATAGTAGGAATTTTTAATTTGATATGTTAAATTTATAAGTCAATGATATATTACGGTCTAAATCAGAATATTCCTAATTATTTTAATGGAAATGTTTTTTCATCTGTATAACTATAAACAGATTTTCTCTATTTAGAAAGGTGAATTGTCAATTAGCAAACAGGGAAAAATAATAAAAGCAATTATTTTAAATATAATTTTATTGATTTGTGACCATATATATTTAATTGCTTTAAAAAAAAAAATTATAATAAACTTTATTTCAGCATATAAAATCCATTTTTTTTTAATAAAGCAGTTTATAAAATGCACCCTGGGTATTGCAGTGAACTACATTGGATTGGGAGGCTAAGACTATATCCAGTTTAAAAAATTATAAATCCGCTTATTGTTTGTAAGCGGATTTATAATATTTTATATAATATATATACACAAACGGGCCATGTTAAATAAAATTAATATGCAGTTTGCTCAATTTCATGCAATATTCTTTTTTATTTTGTAGCAAGGATAAATTTTTAAAAATAATCCATTATTGCGTCAGATTTATTTTTTTTTATTTTTATTTACTACTTAAAATGTTATAGATTTAATTATGAACACCAATTATTTTTTTATAATTTTTCATAATTCTAATTGCACAATTTTATTTACAAAATCTTTTAAGAACATATGAGGGTGAATCAAATATAAACTGGAATTTTTGCTGTGGTTGACGCACAGCTAATGAAGAGGGGCGTGGCTTCTCAGTGCTGTACGTAGGGATGCATGGGGGGGATCCCCACTCTTAAAATGCCAGCTCTCTACTTTTTTCTAATCAGCATCACAATGTCAGAGCAGGAGGTATCATTCCACATTGTGTAACATATTATTAAAAAGATTTTAAGTGTGTTATTGGCATTAGCAGTTTTTGGAAGGAAGAGAACTAGTTGAAAATGAAAGTCACCAACGTCACCCAAGGACAACTGCTACAGCTGAAAATCTTCTTGGGGTTCGTCGCCTTATCGAGGATGACAGTCAATTAACAATTGCAGAAATTGCTTCTGAGATCGGAATAAGGTACGGCAGTGCTCTGTCAATCATTACTAGTGATCTTGAATTTAAAAAAGTGGCCGCACAATGGGTCCCTCATCTTCTCACCGAAAGAGAATTTTTTTTGCATCGAATCATGCATGACCTGTGATGAAACTTGGTGGACCATTACACCCCAAAATCAAAACAAGCATGTATGGAGTTATGAAAAAAGGGAGAAACTGCACCACCCATTAAAGCCAAAGACTGACAGCTGGAAAGGTTCTGGCCACAGTATTTTTTGATTTCAAAGAAGTTCTGCATGTTGATTTTCTCCATGAACATCATAGAGTGAATTCTTTGTACTGCTGCCAACTTTTAGACAAAGTAAAAACGTGCATATCATAAAAAAAGACAACAATTTCCAATTTGAGACATCATTCTGCTTCACGACAACGCTCGGCCCCCATATTGCAGTTGAAACTCAAGAAAAAATTGCATTCTTATTCTGGACTACACTGGAGCATCCTCCATATAGTCCTGACTTATCGCCCTGCGATTATCATATGTCTGGGCCACTAAAAGAAACACTTAAAGGACAGAAATTTTAAGATGATGCTGCTGTTGAAGCAGTCGTGCAACTGGTTAATGTCATGCCCACCTTCATTTTACGACAGTGGGATCAAAAAGTACCTATTTGCTGGAAAATAGTGTTTCCAGAAGAGGAAATGTAGAAAAATAATACTGTATGCATTTTATTATCCTTCAATAAATTATAAAACAAAAATTCTAGTTTATATTTGATTCATCCTACGAAAGGTGATCCTTTCATAGATAAAAAATGTGATATGTAACATTTTTTAATGAAACAAACTGTTTCATGAAAATAAACTAAAATACATATTACATAAAATTATCATACTAAAACAAAAATGATTAAATGACCATTTCCAGGCCACTGAGCTGGCTATAGTTCACAAGCATCAGCCCCAGTTCTATTGTTATGGCTACTACAAAGCCCTGACTTCATTACACCCGACAACTCATTGTAAGAAATAATTAAGGCCTATGTATCTTAATGTTGATATGCACAGTGTAGAAGAAGCCTTTTGAACCATAATTACAGAGATGCTTCGCAACATATCATGGACATGGAAATTCATAGATATGTGAATTCAGTACGATGATGCACACACATATCCAGGGGATAAAAGTACAAATATATATAAATAATCAAAATGAGCACTACTTCCATAATATATATTTGTCTACAAATATGGAGACTTCTCAGGCACACTATGTAATTTTTTAGGTAAAAATTTCTTCTTATAACATTTAGAGAGTATATAATATACTGGATAAACTTATTAAGCTTTTAAGACTACAACATTTTAATGTTAATAAACATCAACAACATGTGTAAATAAATCATAAATCAATAAGTCTTGTCTATTGAGAACTTTTAAATCATCACAACTGTATTATGTCATGATGACTTTCACATAAATTGTTTTTACTTGTAAATATCTCATCACACTTAAAAATGTAACACTTTGAATTATACAAAATGTTTCCAAATTTAACTACTAACAGCTTTAGATGACAAATTATAATAAGTTGTCTTTATCAATGAAGCTCTCTGAAACTTGTCAATTTAAATGGTCCCACAAAAGTGAAACTACAAAGTTTAAGAAAGATAATCTACATTAAGAACAAAAAAGCTTTCAAAAATGCTTAAGGTTATTAATAAAAGAGGAGTATCAGACCCATAGTATTAAAACATAACTGACTATTGATTATCTCTGGAAGGGACAATGCAGGTGGTTTTGAATGCATTACAACTGGCAGAAAAAAAAAGCAGCATAGATTTAAAGAATACAGCTAAAATAGAAAATTTTGAACTACAACTTATATTTACAGCCAGTAGGTAAATTAAAGAAATTAAGGAAACTAAAAGCTTTAGGTTTAAACATAGTACACCAGATGAGTAGTATAAGAAAATACTCACAACTTTTTTTTAAATATCAAGATTTTGAAATGAGGCACACATTTGTAAACAATTAGATATATCTATTTTTCACACATTTCCATATAACTTTAGATGAAAACTTTAATTTACAACAGATAAACTTTTATTAAATATACATGTAACTGACTCATATCATAGTGGTGATGTATTTTGTGAACTTTGTAACAAAAAAATGATTTCTGATTTTATTTTCACAGTTAAGAATTTCAGTATTAAACTGTTTATTTATATATATATGCTGTTAGGATTAACTTACATAAAACATTTACTAATTATTATTTATATATATTAAAATATCTATTCAAAAGGGAGTTTTTCAGCTTAGCACAAATAAAAAAGCTTTAATTTATTTAATTAATATGTTTACTTTTATGACTATTTCTAATTAATAATCATTAGTGATTCATAAATACAACCAAATGCTAATTAATTTATACTTAAGATAAGCCAAAAAATGTACACATTAAATAAATTGAGACACTATACTTAAATTTTTAATATGTAAAATTTTTTAAATCACATTTATTTTACAATGCATTTTCAAACTAGAAAGTAAGCCAAACTCTAGGCTTGTTGTAATTTTAATTGAGTTGCCCAGTTCTAAAACTTGGCAAAAAAAAAAATTCGTTTTTATTGCGTAAACTGACATATGCACACATTTCAGAAGTCAACAGTTCTATAAGTCGTTACTTTCCACCTAAAAACCAAATTGAAAATTAGGTACAGTTTCAAAACTTGTAAAGTCCATAGCACAAATAGTTCCACAGTCCATTATTTCCACCACCCAATTAGTGGACCAAAAATCATTGTCCTATTGCCTTTCACTCTTCACTTAGTGCATCTGTTCCATTTATCGTTACAGTCTTGTTAATTTAGTAAAAATAATCATTCTAAAAACAGTAATTCCAGTTGCTCTATTATTTTTCAACGCCCTGTTAATGAAATCAGCGAGATTTTTTTGTTTGATTTGATAGTGTAAATAGTGTAGGCCTAAATTGTTTTTAACAATTTAAATTAAAACAATCCAATCAAGCTGTAGTAAATCTAAGTGGTTAAAAATGACCCTCCCCCTTCACAACTGACTCCCTATCTAACCTAAAAATTTCACATACACATCTTACAAACATTTTTGTAAAAAAAATATGCTTGAATCGAAGTATTGTGTTTTTCCAGATATTCAGCCAAAACTCTACCAAAGATGCAAACCTGTAACCAATCAAATGTAAAGAATTGGGAATGCAAGATATAAGATGAATAAATCAAAAGTTTTACACCATTATGGACCGTCAAGTACAGAACAAGTTTATTTTGAAGTTTGTGACTGTTGAAACTCCACATTGCAGAAAGAACATGCAAGAAAAGAAAGTAACCAATAAATATTACTTTAAAAACTGTAATGGAGATGTTACTAGAGTACAGGTATCTAAAATAATTTGTGGAAACCTTTTGTGTTGTCGAGATCGTGTGCAGGATTTATGTAAATCATTTTATGAACAAGGCACTATGAACATATTACTAATCATTTTATGAACAAGGCCTGTAGATAAAAGAGTGGACACAAGATCTAATGTTTTCACAAATACGTGAGAAGCTGTGAGTGCCTTCATTAAATCAATGTGTTACGTTAAAAAACATTCATGCAGAACTAAGAATGTACACAGGTGTTACTTAAGTAGTGATTTGTCCATTGCTAAACTATGCTGCATGTACAATGAACAAAGTGAAAATTTAGAAGAGTAATATGAATTTTTTCTCACAGTTTTTGAAAAAGATTTCGACAATGGGTTTGGATCATCACAAGTGATGTTTATTTGTTTTGACTTATGCATAAGGAGCAACTAAAATTGATCACTGATGAAGAAGCTAAATTAAATGTTGAGCTTACTATGTCTACAAGGAGAAGGAACAAAAGTTTTTTATGACACTTTGTACTCTGGTTGAAGGAGTAAAAATGATTTTTTTTTGATTGTCAAAAGAATCTCATCCTTCCCAAATTGGTTAATCAGTCTTCTTATTACATCAGGCAGCTGTACTATTACAACTTGACAATGTGCGAAGGTTTATCCAAGGATAAAAAACAAAAGAAAATACATTCTGCTATGTTTGTGTAGAAAGTGAGTATGCAAAAGGTTCCTGTGAAATTACGTCAGCAATTTATGTTGCCTGTGCAACACTAATTTAGAAAACATTAATACAATTAAGCTTGTCGCAGACAGTTGTGGTAGACAGAATAGAAATTCTAATGTTGTGAGAATGGTTTGCATTTGGCTAGCCAAAATTGCTCAATCAGCAGTAAAAAAAATCTTTCTTGTGTTCCCTGTTGTTGGTCATTCCTACTTTCCCCCAGATCTTATTTTTGGCAGGATTGAAAGAGAAGTAGGGGGCGAATCAACTACTGTAAATCCTCAAGAGTATGAGGAAATTTTTAACAATGTATGAGGAATGTTTAACAATGTTTCTGTTCGAAGTACAGATCTAGAAGAATATGACCAGAAAACAGCCACATTGGGCATTTCAAGATATGGAGAAACTCCTGCTTTGCCAGACACTATCAAAGCTCCAGCAAATTGGCATTTTCAGTTTATGCCAAGCAAGCAAATTATCCTAACAAAGCACAACACAACTATTAATAAAGTGCAAGGGAAGACTGGCTACAAAACGAATACTGGTGTTCCACATCGTACTTGCAAGAAAAAGCAAATCCTAGAATGAAACCACCACAACCCATTAACAAAGGTATCATCGCAAAGATTTGAGAAACTGAATGACCTGAGGTCTCTTCTTCAAATGCAATATGGACCTAAGTGGGATATGCAGCCAAACCTCCAGTTTTACAAACAACCTTTTATTGATCAAGAAGTTATTTTACAAAGAGAAGGCAATGGCCAGGAACATAGCTGAGGATGATGATGGTGAAATACCTTTAGAAGAGGAAAATATTTTGGGAGTTCAACACTTTTTAAAAGCTAATTACTTTTTAAACTCTTGATGAACTTCTAAATATAAAAACATAACTTCCTTTTGACAGTTTTTTAGGCTAGTGTGTTTTTGAGATAATAAAAGAATTTTGTAAAACAATTGTCTTTTGGAACTTTTATACCTGAATTCATATTTTCATTGAATGTGAGTTTTGGAAACTGAACTCATTATGTTCAACATATTTTTTTTATTTTGTAAATGAATTAAAACTGAAATAATTTTGGCAGTAGTCGTACCAAATCATAAACAAACAATATAAAAATCATAAAAAACTTAATACTACCTAAATTTATAGCTGTAAAGAGGTTTTTCATTTCCTGAAAAATTTCAGTATTTGGATGTAACAATTTTGGAACTGGGTGACTCAATTGTGTGTGATATTTTTTAGCATGCAAAAGGTGACCATCTTTTGTGCTAATACTATGTTCTGAAAGTGGATCTAGATCACTACATCCTTCACTTGACAGACATTGAGTTTCACCAAGTACAAAACCTTACGATCCTATTCTTGGTTTTAAATTTTCGATTTGTTTAATTTTTATAAGAATAAAAAAATAAATGTAAAATAAAAAATAAAACTAGGCTAAAAAAAAATCAGGAAACATAACTCTTAATACATCAAGAAGTATTGCATCAAACTTTTATTATGCTGAAAATAATCTCTGATGAGCGGATTCTTTGACTTTCATAATCCCAAAACCTAAATATTATCTATTAATTTAATAAACCCAACATAGTTAACACAATTTAATATACTGATAACGGAAAACAGGAATGCTTAGCACAAAGCAAGTCATAATAAAACCATTGATATTTATAAAAACAATATTTACAACAAATGTTGTGCACTGATATTGTGATAAATGTTTGAATAAAAGTTAACGAATATCCTTTTTCAACACCTATGTGGATTATACCACTCTGCATGTAACAATATTATGAATTATATGATATTGAGAAGACATAAATTTAAATAAAAAATGATGCAATCTAACTAATTAAAAAAAAAAAACCTTTGCTCAGAAATAAAAATATCTCAAGAGTAAAGAAAAGTGTAACTCAAATCAAAGCTAAAAATTTTTAAACTAATTGCCAATTATATTATAGGAGATATTATCAATCCATATTTTACAAGTAATAATTGTGAGCAATAATAGCTTAAGTCAAATTATTTTTTTCTTTTTAAATAAATTAACAAATACTTTTCATAAAATATTTTATTTGCTACATAATATTCATTATGTAGAGATTTTCCTCATATACAGCAGGTAACCATAGGTGAGGTAGTCATTTACAATCATTAAATTCACATCTATACTAATAAATTACTTATAAATAAAATAACAACTTATAAATTATACATTATTATCATCAGTTTACATGAATCTTATTAAAAAATAATAACTTTCATATTTCATACGTGCAGGATGCATAATCCATAAAATAAATATAAAATATCATAATATTTTTGACACATGCTGTAGAAGAAAGTGATATATATTATATTTAAACATACTTATCATAAACGAGGAAAATATAATGTGTATGATTTATTACACACTTTTTAACTTTTAGTATTTTATACACTTCTGGTTTATTTAAAAAAAATTAAAGTTCATGAATTCAGTCAGCATAAACAATAAATTGCTGATGTTCAACATCAGCAACTTCAACTTGTACAAACTGCGGTGTATTATCTTCTGAGTGAAGTATTGGAACACCACGTCCAATTGGATTCCTTGGTCTGCAGAAAAAGAAAAGGAATTATATAAAAATGGGAAATGATAAACAGAAATAAAATAATCCATTTTCTGACATAGTTTTAAAACCTCGTTTAAAAAAATAAACAAAAATATACAAGGTAAATGTACAAATTTTTAATTATACACAGCAGAACAATTTTTACCGATGATACTAATGAATATAACCTAAAAGAACTGTTAATATTATAATTTTTGGAAGTAAGTTATAAGTAAATCCAACCATTCCCAACTAACCACTACGATGGTGAATTAGCCTCTGGCTACATTCCTATCCTACTAATAAAGTTATGCACTGAATTGTAACAAGGTTTTTTAATGATAATTTTGTTTTCTGTAAGACATGCCTTGTAAAATTTAAAAAAAAGAAAGTTTTTTTAATACTTTAAATATTTATTTTTCTGAACCTACTCATTTCATTTATATGTAGGATGAGTAGAATTTCTGCCCTAATGCAATGTGCCTTGATAGGCCTCTAATCATAAATAAATTTTTATTAAAATACAATACAAAAGAAAAAGTGCAATAGACAAGTTGGGTGCTAGTTTATCAGTTAAATGATTAAAAACAACTACTTCGTAACTGATATAAAATTATAACAAAAAAAATCTAAAATTTAATATAAAAAGCATTTAGTTTAAATTCACACATAATTTCAACTTGGTCATTTTTTAGAAAATAATACTAGTGAATAAATTGATATCACAAAACATTCATATGCCAAAATGCCATTCAAGAAAAAAATAAAAATGTATTGATCATCAATTATCTGTATCAAATGATTTGATGGAATCTTCTCTTTATAATTTTATAAAACCATTAAAAACAATCCACACGGAAAAATTTTCAGTAAAAAATATATGGCAAATACATATCATGGAAAACATTTCTTCTAAAAATTCAGACATGTAGCCAACTTTTCATTTGATTTTTTATACTGATATCAGTCATTTATAAATGCATTGTATATAAAGTTATTGAATTGTTTCAAAAAGCCTGCTGTATGTTGGGATGGTACTTTCTTCTGGTTATTGGATATAAAATAAGCACTGAAAAAAATGAAGCTTTATATGCCTGACGTACTGTGCTTGATGTTAAACTTTTATCTGTCAAAATTATGATAAATTTCTGGTGGGCCAGCCCAAAAACGCACATAAAAACTGAATTTTGATTGGCTTTTAAATCCTTATGCAAACTTTTCTACTTAAAATAATCCACTATAGCAATGATTCTGAACCTATGAACCCTTTTTTACATAAGCAGTAATGGCTATCAATGCCAATGAAAGTATATTAAGAACAAATATTATCTTAATTTATAGTTAACATATAATTTAAGTAACAGTTGGAGTTACACACATTAATGTTGAATATTAATTTTGTTTAGAGTATATGCATCAACAAATTTTAGGCATGTATTATTTATTTCAAGTATCACTAAAGACAAATACGTTATTAAAACTGCTATCACTTCTAAGTTATCTGAAAAAGTAATTATCAAAAAAAAATCTGCCTACTTATCTGGAGAAATGAATTTACAATGTTACATTTAACAAATACTTTAAAAAAAAAGTATTTGTTAAAGTCTCATAATCGAAATAACTCATTTAGAGGGGAAAAAATTGTTACCTAAACTTTTATAAGTGGAAATGGTAAAGGAGCTTATAATAACTGTAAAAAAATAAATGCGTGAGTGGGAGTAGAGGTGGTGGAGGATTGATTTGGAAGGGTTGAAAAGGGATGAAAAATGGTATTATTGCAATTTCTGGCAAAAGTAGATGTCAAAAAAAATTTGTGGTTATTTAAGACACAGAAAGGTATACTTTCACCAAATTTCATCAAAATTAAATTATTTTTGCGGAAATGAAAAATAAAAAAATAAAGATTTTTTTGCATTTTTATTTTAAAAAGTTATCTCTACAAAAGTTGTAGATTTTTGCATGATCTACACCTTTTGTATTGGAAAATTTTTTTTCAACCTCCATCACTCCTCCACCACCTCCGCTCGTGCATTTATTTTTTTTACATTTATTATAATAAGCCCCTTTACCATTTCCACTTATAAAAGTCCAGGTAACAATTTATTTTTCTCTAAGTGTAATTTGGTTGGACTGTCATAAGTAAATTCAAACAATATTGAACAAACTTCACAAAAAAAAATTCAATTACAAAAACTACCACTATTATCAGCGTTACCAAATGAGTTTATGTATTAAAAATTCATTTTTCCCAAACATTAATGTAGCAAGTAAAAAATACGTGATCTATAAAAATACAAAATAAAAATCTTTGTGTGATCAGTTAGTGTTTATAAGTCAACATCTGAGGCCAATTACAAAATAAGTAGGCTTTTCTTCTTTCTTTTTCCTGTTTAGCTTCCAGTAACTACCGTTCAGATAATACTTCAGAGGATGATATATATGAGTGTAAATAAAGTGTAGTCTTGTACGTTCTCAGTTTGACCATTCCTGAGGTGTGTGGTTAATTAAAACCCAACCACAAAAGAACTAGTATTATGATCTAGTATTCAAATCCGTGTAAAAATAATTGGCTTTACTAGGACTTGAACGCTGGAACTCTCGACTTCCAAATCAGCTGATTTGACACAATAAGTAGGCTGTACTACAATACTTTAACAGTGTGGACCCTACTATTCTAACACTGAGCTAAAGTTGGTTGACAGTCTCAAACAACTCCTCTTCAAATTTTAAATAATGTGCTCATCCAATCCTATTCCTTAATAAATATAAATATCAAAAAGAAATCAGCTGTGACCGTGTGCAATAAAGAATATTCATATCACCTTCTTTTAATGACAAACTGAACAAAATTTAATAAGTATGTTTCAGTTGCTCTTGTTGCCATTTTTCCAACAATGTTTGGTTTCTGCACTCATGGTGCATCAGTGTAAATCGAAAATTGTCTGTTCATTTAATGTATCAGGTTGTTCATTTACATATGAGTGTTTTTGTCTATTTATATAAATACTTGTTTTTATTTTAATTGTAAATATAACCACATAGAAATTATATATTGAATAAGCAAACACAATTCAAATCGACACACTTTTCAATCGTGTTCTAAATCTGTCTGATCAACTCATAAAAAATGCATGCTGGCAATATCAACTGATGCCAGAGCAAGAATAGCAGCACCAGCCATTAAAGATGGCCACATTGGCAACTAAACATGTTATGATCTAAGTTTTAATAATATTAAATTTTGTTTGGTTTGTTGTTTAGTCAAAGGTTTTGAAGTTCAAATCCTAGCAAACGTTTGATACTTTTATATGGATTTGAATACTAGTCAGTGGATAGTGGTGTTCTTTGGTGCCTGGGGTTCAATTAACCACACAACTCAGGAATGGTTGGCCTGAGTCTGTACAAGACTACATCTCAGTTATATCACACATATCACCCCTCTTCTCAGTGGGCCATAGGAGGGGGAACTGTTGTTGATTATTGTTCACTGGTTTAACAGATAGCAAGGTACAGATTAGGAAAAGAAATGTTTTTGGAAACACTACTGGAATCCATTCTAAAAATATGGTGGATATGTCTGAAACATTCCAATGTCATGCAGTCATTCTTCTCCGATGTGATGACACATCAAAATGTGTGACACATTTTTGGATGCATACATTGATTTGCACAAACACAACACATTTTTAGATAACTGTAGATAATACTGTGCCAATTTTGTATAATGTACCAACCTTTTTTTTTTCACCTCCGGCACCACCGTTCAAGTATTGCTTCAGAGGATGAGAGGAATGAAAATTTTTGTAGCGTATAAAAAATGCCATGTTTGACCAGGATTCGAACCTGAGACCTCCGAATGAAAGGCCGAGACGCTACCACTTGCGCCACAGAGGCTGGCATAATGTACCAGCCTATGAAACTATTTCCTCAACAGATCCCCTTCTATCATTTTTAACACACTCAAAGTATATGTAATTTGTGGCTGTAGATGGGTGTAAAAAAGCCCTCATAGAAATGCACATGCTCGTAATAAATTTGTGGTTTGCATTGTTATTTCACCATATGTTTTTTCAAGGAATGTTAATTTCGCACAGATTCTTTTTTTTTAATAAATAAAATCTGATGTTTACACGTTATTCAATGGCAGTCAATACGATGGTAATACATGCTTGTTAAACGTACAGTAATTACTACTTTTGGGCAGTAAATAGCACGATACATACAGGTAACATTTTAACATGATAATGAATACTGCCAACTTATCAAAGAAAAATTTATTTATTAATTTGTTTCAATTATTAATTCAAGCAGAAGACACAGACTCTGGCAACTTCTGGAAACAATGCATAAAAGTTCTGTTAACATAAACAACATGAAGATTTTAGTACCTAATATTCCAGCTGGCAGTTATTCTAACTGTTCATATAACTAAGTAAAAATACTGAAAAATTCTGACTAATTTACAATAGATTACCATTAAAAATTTCAACAAATGTTGCTGTATTGTCTAACAATTACAAGACATATAGCTTTTTCAATTTATATCAGCCTATTGATGGTGTAATGTTTTTATCTTTAGTTGAAGTTTTCTAAACAATATATAAAACAGGTGTCATATATTGTTATTGTAAAATAAAGAAAATGGTAAAATAATATGCAATCATTCATTTAAAACAAACAAAATTATACAGTTTACTCAATCATATAAATTTTTGTAAATTATTCTAAATTCTAAAAGTTGAAAATAAATTTCCCATTTTAACCAATCTGATATTGTGAAATCACACTGTTTAAAATATTCCACTACATTATTCTACTTTATATTATAGTGTTATGATCTATCTATATTTTTCCTTATTTCTATATTTTCATTTTACTTCAATTATGTAAGTCTTAGTTTTAGTTAAATAATGATAAGAAAATCTGTGTGAAATCAAACCACACTTTTATATGTGTGTATATATTAAGTGAAATATAAACAACCAAAAAACAGTAAATAGATATTTAAACTTACCATAATAATTCCAAGAATCAATTTTCGCACGATTCCACCTCTTCAATAGTTATTCAATTTTATAATTATATTAAAACATATTAATTAATCATGTTAATTTGTCTAAATGGTTTTTTGAAAATATTTAAATCTATTATGGACGAATACACATTGTATTTTCATTTTCTTCTGTTGTCAATCATTAGATTGTATTTTTATTATGTTTTTAATTAAATCATCATCTTTAAATGTGATCTGGGACTCATTTTTTTGTTCATTATTACATAATTGGTCCAATTAATTGGACCAATTATGTAATAATGAAAAAATAATTGGTCCAACAAATGGTCCATTTGTTTGAATGCAAAAATTGTATTACAGATTACAATAATAATTTAGACTTTTGAAGTTTGTACTAAAGATAAAAAAATTAATTTACTTGAAAAATATAACATTTATAAATAAATATAAACAAAAATATAAAACGATGAACCACCAAATCACATTCGAAGATGATTTAATTAAAAACGTAAAAATACAATCTAACAGTTTGTAAAAATTACAATATAATCAAAGAAAACAACATTTTAAATACTACATCATTCCAATACTAGACAGAAGAATTTACGTATTCACGCGTTATAATTTCAAAATTAAAAAAAAAATTATTTAAATTCACTAATCATAAATAAATGTTTTAATATAATAACAGAATTTAATAACAACTGAAGAAGTGAGATCCCTGAAAATTGATTCTTTGCAATTAATATGGTAAGTTTTAACTTTATTTACTGTGTTTTGGTGGTTTATATTTCATTTAATATTGCGTATACTGGGTGGTCCATTTAAATTAATTGATACGCATCTACATCTCAAAAACTACACATTTTAGTTAAAAGTGAATCCCATTTCAAGGGGGAAATACATTTACAACTATGTTGTCCTTGATAGGCCAAATAAAGGTCATTTCAAGGTTAACTTAATTTAAAAAAAATAGAAACCTATATTATTTTTTATTGCAGAATTCTTTACAAAAAAAATTAAAATTTCATTTGACTTTTTTTAAAAAATTGATACATTTTAGATGTATACCTATAAACTGGTGCTTTTAGTTTCATTAGATCTGGCCAGTTGTCGAGTTACAGCTAATGTTAAATTTTAAATAACAAAAAATCAATGCTAATAATAATGAAGAAAACATTTTTTTTTTCAAAGAATTTGATTCTGCAATAAAAAATATAGGTTCCTATCTAAAAAAAATTAAGTTGATCTTGAAACGACTTTTATTAGACCTTATCAAGAACAACATAGTTTGTGAATGTTTTTCCCCCTTGAAATGGAAAAACCTTAATGGGAAACATTTTTTCCTAAAATGTGTAGTTTCTGAGATATAGATGTGTCTCAATTTAAATGAACCACCTTTCTATATTTTTAGCTTAGTTTGAAACAAGTCAAATTTACTTTATATTAAAACTTAAACTTTCAACTGAATCTAGATGAAAGTACTCTTAGGTGAAACTGGATAATAGAAGCATATAATAAAATTTCATTTAGAAAATAACTGCTATAAATTGAAAGTAAGCATTACTGAAAATACCTTAGCCCAGTGGTTCCCAAACCTTTCCGAGTCGCAGTGACCTTTTTCAATTAAAACTTTTCCAAGGTGCTCTACCCTAAGTAAAAGTATGACTACTTGTAAGTAAGAGATAAAAATAAATAAAACTTGTGTATCTTCATTATTTTTTTACTTTATTAACATTAAATTAATAATAAATAATGTCTTGGTTCAATTAATTATGAAGCTTTACAATATTTTGTGGTGCCCCTGGGAAGAAGCCATGACACAGTTTGGGAATCACTGCGTTAGCCCATTTCCTAATTTTGATGGTGAACTTAGCCTGATAATTATAAAACAAAATAACATGAGCATGATACACCAGCCTTCATTTAAATTAACTGTTTTAAATATTTTCAGCAGTTGTATCTGTGAGTAATAGTCTACATTACTCAATATTAACACTACTTCTACTACTACTACTACTACTACTACTACTCCTCTTAATACATTAAAGTTAATTCTATTATTTTTAAATAGCTAACACTATAAGGTTAATTTTAATTAGCGAGTTATCAAAGCAATCTTGATTTTCAGTATAAATCTTTAAAAAATTTAAATTAAGACTTAGGTAAACATAAAAGAATGCTATTAGACAATCTCTCAGAATCCTTGAGCTATTAGGCTAAAACTTAAAGTGGATTATTAATTTATAATCACAAAAAGTCTGTGAAAAACCTCAGTCTCAATTACAAAAAAAATACCTAAACTGGGACAAAGGGACTTACACTACTTTTTAATGAAAAATATATGTATATACAGAGGGTCCAGAATAAAAATGTACTCACCATTTGCTAGTCCATATCTTGTGACAAATTTGACTTGATGTGACAATTTTTGGCACTGAGGAGCGTTATTGGTAGGTGTTCAAAATGATCACCAGCAGTTTCTACACAATGCCCACTACAGCTGTTAGTGTACTTGGCATAATGGCAGCACATGACTATACAATTTTTCATGTAGCTAGGATTTTGTCAATACACATCATTGTTGACAGTCCTCCAGTGGTAAAAGTCCAGAGGTGTCAAATCAAGAGACCAAGATGGGTACTCAACAGGGCATCTCTTCGCATCTCAACAGCGTCTGGGTAGAGTTTTATTGAGGTACAGACTAACATCTCGATGGTAGTGAGGCAGGGCTTCGTCTTGTTGCACATAAAAAAAGTTCATCACCATACCACAGCAACTCCCAGTAGTTTCACTGCCCTGTCCACTTCAGCGCAAGGATTTTCGGGAGCCCAGTAAACAAAATTATGGTGGTTTACAGTAATGATAAGTTTGAACTGCGCCTTGTCAGTCCACACCAACTTCCCTGCAAATTCCTCACCTCGTCAACCAGGTGCTGAAACCATTCATAGTACTCCATTCTTCGATCTGGGTCATCCTCATTCATCGCGTGTAGCAGTCTTGGAATGTACAATTTCCACTTTGCACTCTTCAGAATGTGTCCTAAACTTGACCGGCTCACCCCCACTTTTGTGCGCTTCCTGGTTCACTGATTTTTGCAGAGAACGGGTGAAATGTTACAACACCACAGCACTGGATGCCAGACTTGTAGCTGTTTGTGATCGGCTGGATCTTTCCTTGGGCACATCTTTAACAGTTGCATCAGCTTCAAATTTATCGAGAATGCGGGCAATTGTTCAACGTGTTGATGGCAGTGTCCCAAACTCTCTCTGCCACTGCCGTTATACCTCATGAATGTTCTCGTACTTCCCATACTACTTCAGTAGAGCCTTGCGTTCAACAAATGATAAGCGAATCTCACCCATTGTTGCTATTCGGCTGTCTTCTGCTGCACTGGCTCATTCAACCACCAATGCGCATACGTGGCATAAACTGTCAAGTCTAACTACCATGACAGATTTAATATCTTACACCACAGTACACATTACATTAGAGAATGTAAATCTTTTTGTTTAGATATTATTTAATTACTAACAGTGAGTACATTTTCTGGACCCGTCTGTAGAGTATTTAAAAAAGTCATTAATAAAACATATAATTCAAATCATGAAAAATAAAAAAAGTCTTTTCTAATATTACAGTTCTGTAATCCCAGACTAAATGTGCTTAAATTTAACAAACTAAATGTTTAATTTTAAACGGACTTTTTCATTATACATTATATAAAAGTTCTTACTTACAGAACTTTAGTTGTATGGATCACTCTTCTTTTATTTTCTTTAAGAGGATTCTGAAAACTGATTAATAAGTCACATCTTGAACCACACATTTTATCACTTCTCCAACAAACTTTCACTTCTTTTAAAAAGAAAACAATAAAATGTCTCAAACTTTAAATTAAACCAGTATGACTCAAAATATTAATAGGCTAATTTATTTTAATATTATTCTGTGCTTAAAAATAATAACATATAGCATGGAAAAAGTCCATTTCAGTATAGCAATATCTAATTTAAGTGTGTAAAATCTGAAAGTTAGAGGTGTAAATTTATAATTTAAATACATAAAAACAGAAATACTTAATTATTAAAAAAGTAAAAAATTTTCTAATTCACGAGTGAATGAGGAGTTCAGTGTTGTTTGTGGTTTCATGAACTTTAATTGACCATAATCAACCAGAAAAAAGTCAGAGCCAATTTCATAAAAAATCATCTTCAAGACACTAACAGCATAGAAAAATTGTTCTTTTAAAAATGGGTAAATACCACAACCTATCAAATCAGAGAGGACCCTAAAATTTGGATCTAATGGGTCATTTTTAATGACCCAATAGTTTTACAACTACTGGAGACAACTACATGAGATGATTAAACACATTATCAAAGGAAACCTTAAAAACAAATTACAAATTAGCATTTTCAAGGCTATAGAGTTACACATATTTCTTCAATATCATCCCAACTAAACCTTAAGCCATTTCGATTACAACCCATACAGTCTTAGACCAAAAAACCTAACGAGATCTTTATGTTGAAATAACTGTTAAAATGAGAAAACAAATAAAAATACTCTTTATAAAGATTTTCAAGTTATGATGAAATTACTTCACATTTAATTGCAAGATAACTCACCATAAAATAAGGCAATGGAGGGTAGACAATTTGGACAACACATAAGAAACATAAATAAAACAAATCAATCACATGCAAAGCTTTTCAATTTTGTATTTTTTTATAAATGTACAAATATAGTTTGTTAAACCAACTGTTGGTTCAGATGTTTGAAACTCTACCTAATGCTGACAATTATAGAATGAAAAAACAAATTAATTTATTCAAGATTACACCACAACTTTGGTCACTTCAAATGCAGTATGACAATCTGGACTGAGCATAGTTGAACAATATCCAGACAACTCTATCAAAGTTTACCGTAACAAGCTTTATTAAGGGCAAAGTTTTTATTTTCTCTTTTTCAAGACAAGTTTCACTTCTTGACAAGCTGTAAATTTGAAAATAATTGCAATTACAAATGTAGATATCATTTGTAGAATAAGAGGAATGAAATCCTAACAAATGGAAAACAATGAAGAAGCACAATATTCTATACTATATTATACAACTGAGTAAATTTTTTACTTTTCTTAATAATTTAATTTTACTTTTGTAAAACTGTTCAACAATTAAAATGAGAAAAAATTATGTAATAAATATGACTATAAAGTTTCATAAAGGTTTTAACACTATATAAGACTTTGTATCTAATTAACATATTTAAATGATTATTAATTAAAATTATTATTACTTAAAAGAAATTAATGCAATTATTGTAACATATTTGATAAGTTAAAATAAAATGATATAATAAAAATTTTTCCCTCTGCACAGTCAATTTATAGTTTAAAAAGTAATTCTGAATTCTAAAAATAGAGGTGGTCGTTTGTAAGGCATATTACTGAATTTTCTTCTTAATTATAATATTCAAACCTAATAAAAAAAATTCATAATTAACTGGAATACATTAGTCCCCCACTTTTCTCAGAATTCACATAGAACACTACATTTTGTCAGTTTAAAACTCTTATCCTATATAAATTACAACTGATAAATATTTAAGTCAAATTTTCTATTTGATATTACTCTTATACTTCAAGAAAGAAAATGAGGATTCATTTGTTAGCATGACAAAGATGGTAGTACTTAATAAAAATAAAACTAATTACAACAAAATTCTAAAAGCATGTTAGATATTGTCCTCTAGTATTTTTTATCAACCAAGTTTTTCCATCACTATTAGTGAAGTAAGTTTCCAGACTATATAATTTCTGTTTATTTATAATTATTTTTTTAATAAACTAATAAATGACTTTAAAATGTTAAACTTATGTTTCCAGATGATTTGGATTTTTTTTGGAGCTAATTATATAATAATTACCTTCACCAAAACTAAACACCTTCAATGATACTACTGGTAGAACCCTTCTTAAAAGCAGTTAGGATCTCTGTGATTTAATAAATTTAATCCAAGTTGTTTTTGTAAATATTTTATTAAATTTAGAGTTTATTCCTTCAAGGAGATTGAGATTTTGGATTTTATGAGTTAAGTATGGAGCGAGCATGCTGTTTAAATATTTACATGGGAACCCTGTTAATATGATGTATTTTCAAAGGTTAATTTTATAGAAACAGGAGATAAAGGGTGGAGCAGAGGAAATACATGATTTTTAAATCGCTAACTCTGCAGCAAGTGGGGGCATTGACCTTAGGCGACCTCTGGCAGACTACGCAATTTCAGTCGCTATAGTGCTGGAGCATAGAACATGTGTTTGCTGTCGAGCAGTTTTTTTCAGAAAAAATGACTGTGGTCACAGTTCAACATCTTTTCCATGAAATTTTAATGTCGAATGTCAAGATGCAGTTCCAGATCAAAATGCCATACTCTGATGGGTTGAGGCATTTAAAAGTACTGGATCTGTGATGAGGATAAAACCAGCTGGCCTTCCCTGTTCAGTCTTAACTCTGGAAAACATAGACAAAGTGAGAAGGGCAATTGTTGCTAGTCTAAAACCATCCGCTAGGTGGCAGGCTGTAGTGCTGGGTATGCCACATCGTTCACTTCATCGCACCTCATCTCATTACATGGTCATCTCAAACTTCACCTATACAAAATAATGATCGTCAAGCAGCTAACTGAAAGGGATTTTGTGCAATGCAAAGAATTTTGTGATATAAACAACGCCATTCTTACACAAGATGCAAATGCCCTAATAATTACGAGTGACAGAGTGACAAAGCCCACCTCCATCTGGATGGCTATGTTAATGTACAGAACTGTAGTCGGTACTGGGAGATAGAGAACTCGTGTGAACTACACCAAAAATCTGTCCACAGCTCAAAAGTGTGGCATCTCAAAAATAGGGATTGTTGGTCCTTACTTTTTTGAAGGGAGGGAACTGCAGTTATAGTGACATCAGCGTGCTACATTGACATGCTAAATAACATGCATCCAGAACTGGAAAGGCATTGGTGAACATGAGAGAAATGCGTTTCCAATAGGATGGTGCCATAACGCACACGGCAAGAGCACTGATTTAAGTGGTTCGACCAAATATTTCCTGGACATGTCATTTCACAATTCGAAACATTTCATGTTCCTTGGCCCCATGCTCCACTGATGTATCGATTTGCAAATTCTTTTTGTGGGGCTACCTGAAATCAAGAGTGTATGTGAACAAGCCACACACAATCAAAGATCTGAAAATTTCCATTTATCAAGAAATTGAAGCTGTATCAAATGAAATGTTAGAGAAAGCTGTGCAGAGCTTTGAGGAGAGGAGGCTCTGACTTTGCATCCAACAAGGACGTCATCTTACAGACATTTTCCAAACCTGATTAAGATATGTTAATTTCAAAAATGCAATAAAAAATGTTATTTAATGTAAAACTTTATTTTCTATAATTAAAACAAATGAAGTTATTCAGTAGTGAAAAGCATGCATTTCCTCTGCTTCACTCTTTATAACAAATTTTATACTTCGTACTAACACAAAAATCAGTATTTCAACACGCTTGAAGAATATGAAAATTTACTGTACCTAACTGAAATGATATATTAAATGAACAAAACACAACATTGATAAAATATATTATTCTACTTAATATTATAAGGGCTTCCTAAGCATGAAAAACGTGCCATAGATAAAAATAGCACTTGTAACTAATTAAAATGTTCTACTGTACAATTCATTTAAAAAAGATAATCTCAATGTACACTATCAATGTAATCTTGAAAGCAAGCTTTTTTAAAGAGATGAGCACCTTCCTTTAGAAAGTTTCTTGGTTATAAACCTAATCAAAAGCATTTAGAAACCAGCTCAAGTTGATTATTATTATTAAGTTTTAGATAACCACACTTTTTCAGTTAAATCTGTTACTGTTTCACAAAACAACTGAAAGTATAAAAATTCTGAAGGTGGAAAACTCTTTATTTCTATGTGTCCTTTTTTTTCATGTCAAAGCCACATAAGCATAATGTAAAATTGCATAAGTGCATTTAAAAATTATTAAAATATTTACATATTATTCTTTACCTTTTAATTATTCCTCCTGGAACAAATAATTACCAAATTAAATTGGATAAAGAAAAGAAATATCTCTTACTTACCTCATTACATAAAAAGAAGTACATAATGTTTTAGTTTTAAAATAGCTATAAATCAAATCTTAATTAACCTTATCAAACCTTAACTAAAGTAATATAATAATATATTTCTAATAGTTATTAGCTATATAAAAAACTAAATTAATTTGCTATGGCAAAAGTAATTGTTAGCTTAAAATATAAAGGTTTTACACTAAGTTAATAGCAAAGAAGCTATTAACACTTATTTCACTTCACACTTAAAATTAATATGGTAGCTTTTTAATTGTTTTTTGAAAGCAATACCATAATATTAATGATTCAACATTATTTATCATACAAGATAAAAGGCAGCTCAACAGTCACTTCTATTAACAGAGGAAAGAACAAATCTACATTGTGTTCAGAAAGTTGCTGTGCACTAGAATTATGTAAATGTAATGACAAAACTTTCTTAATTATTACCTTCTGTTTTTATTTCATTATTTTATAGAAATGGATATTACAATAACTGGAATAGTTCATAAAAGGTGTTGAAAATGACCTCCTCAAACATCAATACAACACTGCACAGTTTCAATTTATTTTCAAAAACTTTAACCAACTGATGTACTGGAATGTCTCGTACGTAGACCATTATTATTTTTAGTTTGTCAATTGTGCAAGGTCTGTTGTGATACACTGCTTATTTTCCTGCTCCCCATAGAAAGTAATTTAGGGGAGTCAAATTAGGCAATTGTGCAGGCCAAAACCCCTTGAAATGATTCGTTCACCAAAAATATTTTGTAAAAAGTCATTTACCTGTTAGCTGTGTGCGCTCTAGCTACAACTAGTTGGAATCAATTTTCACTCTAATTAACTGAATAATGAAGTTTGTTAAAACAATATAATAACGATCACTATTAACTTTATTTTCAAAAAAGATTGGATCCACAATGTGCATTCCACTCACACTGACCCAGACTCCAATTTTTGCTTTGTGTAATTCATGGGAGCTAGTTGTCGACCACAGTCTTGTGTTATGTGAATTAGTATTCCTTCCCAGATTAAACCATGCTTCATCTGTAAAAAAATGTATTGTCAACGATACCTATAAAATTTTGGTCAATAAAACTTTTAAACCATTGACAATAATTGTCTTTTGGTATGATCTGCAGGTTTCAGTTCTTCAACACACATTACATTGTAAGGAAAAGTTTCACTTCTTTCTTACAGCTTTATATGTGGTAGCAAGTCCAATATATTGCTGCAGGGTGGTAACTTATGTAATGACTTTGATATCAAGTAGCTTCTATTCGTTTATTTAGATGGTCTTCTACTTCGATCAGCGTGTTCAAAAAAGCCTGATGCCCAAAATTTTTCAATAAGAGTTTGAATTGCATTTCGGTGAGGGAGAAGAGTATTTGGAAACTTTTCAGAAAACTTGTGCTTTACTAAATCAGAATACTTATCGCCTTCACAAACAATGTGTTCAACTAGAAAAATGCGCTTCTCTACCAAAACAACTCTTACATTTCTAGCAACTATTGATTCTAATAAATTAAATGCGCAACAAAACAAAGCATATCCAATTACAACTGTTTCTTGGTTTATTACTGAGCAATATCCAACAAACTCACACAGTAAACAACCTAATGCTGAAAGAACAGAATGCACAGCAACTTTCTGAATGCACTGTACTACTATAGATAAAGGCACTTTACAATATTATTTGCTTGAAGAAGCATGTATTCACTCAGAGATTGTGTTAATAAGACTTAGGCAAAATAATTAGGAGAGGAACTTGATAAAATGACTAATAATATAAGAGAATCTGAGTTGACTGGGCTTAAGTCAAATCTGAGAAATAGAAATTTAATTACTTTGAGACAGAGAAATAATAAAGATCTGAGTTATCGATAAGTAGTTTGCCACTAAAAGACTTGAACAAATAATATCTGACTGAAATGAACAGTTAAGTGATTTATAGAAACTGCAACCATTGATTAATTATGATCTGACTGAATTCAAAAGAATGATGTATCAATGTAGAATAACCAAAAATATGGTTATATAATTAGTGATACATAGCTCATTTAGTTGAATCATTATATTTCATTAACATAATAAAATCAAGTATTATAAATATCATTAATTACAAAGATTTTCCTAATTAAACAAATTATTTTTCTCTAAACTAATTATTAAAACTACATTACAAAAATATAAAACATCATGATGAAATTTCAAGCACATCATGGTTTCCGTTTTTTGGAGACTATATCAACAATTATATTTTCATTACAAACATTAACAGTGCTTTATAAAAATCACTGATGCAAAACAAGTTATTACGGACAATTAATTTTCATCTACTGTTAACAGATTATTTTGGACTATTACATAAGATTAAGTTTCTACAGCTAGTATAACAATTGGGCAATAATGTGCATCAAAATGGACAAATGGGCTTTTCTAATTTCCACACAAATGATTCTTGAATAAGGATTTAATACTGATTCCTATTTATATTATACTAGTGTAAGAGAAGATAGAATGCAATACAAAATACATAGAAGACATACATACAAACAGAGCAAAGTAATTAACAGATAATGATAGCTAAATGTGACAATCATATTATGACAACTTAGATGATGCAAAAATAATTCTTAAACAAAAATAAATAATACACAATAAATGAATCAATTTTGTTACCTTACAATTACAAAAACGTTTTTAACAAAAATGCGACCCCGCAAAAAAACGACACAAAAATTGATTTAACACATCTTTGAGTTACTCTTATACAAAATTAACTACAAAAATGCGTAAAAAGTACTGGGTAAAAAATTTAACTGTATTACTAATATAAGATTGATGTGCAACACCTAGAACATCGTAGGGAATAATATCCAGGAAACTGAAGTGTGTATGTAAGGATAAAACGTCAATGGATGAAACTATGTTAAAATGATTCCCAAGGATTGTTGAAATTAAAATCATGCTACTGCATCCAGTCAATAACATGAAGTTTCATTGGCTGGATGCAATACAGCTTTCAGGAAAAATCAATCGCTTGTTTGAAACAATTTAAGAGAGCAATGCAAGGTGAATCTACTTTTGATAAAACAAGTTTTATATCATACTACAGTTATAACTATATGAATGATTGAATACAAATTTAAAAACAATTTTTAAAAAAATTAAAACTTTTATGTATTTTTTTAAAGGTTGATGAGCTTCAGATGCTTGATTGAATTTAACAAATGTTTTTAAATACCAAATGAAAATTACCTTCTTGGATTAAATAATTGAGATTTTAATTTTGCACTTCAAAATATTCAGCTAGCTGGTTTTCTATGACTATTCAGGAAAATAAAAACTTTTTTTTTAAATTTCTCACTCCTTTATAAGTACATATATAAAAAATATATATATGTACAAAAAAATCCTAAAAATTAGCACAGTGATCAATACGTTGATAAATTATTAAAATTAAAAAAGAAAACCTATATATTATATACATACGATATTTTGATGTACAAATGAAGAAGCATTAATAAGGTTAGAGATTTGGTGGGAATTTTTTGATGCCCTTCTTGATGTCAGTCTAATACAGGAAATGTTATATGGAAATTTTTAGCATTTGAAAATTGCCATACCTAATGAAAATACGAACCCGAAACCTGTGGATAAATGAAGAAAGAGGTCAGGTATGAGAAGGGATGTCTTAGAGAATATTTTAATAATTTGTTGTGTAAAAGTTTCACCTGGAAGAATTCTATTTTATAGAACAAATATAAAAGACTGGAAATTAAATGTCATAAAATTCATAAAATAAGAAACTGAAATTTGGAATTGAATTCACAAAAAAAATTAGTTCAGTATTGTATGTAATGGCTGGCCACAGGCATCAATAGGAATTTAAAAAAATTTGATGTTAAGAATGTTTAATTTGGTACTTATATGTATTACAACTGCGCCATTATAGTTGATAGTTTATATATAATAGGTCTGCAAATTTATGATGCTGTTGGAATCTGTTAGGAATAAAGTAGAAACACAAAACTAGAAACTGAATTATTTATTCAAATTAACCTAACCTAACCTCTTTTTTTATTCCCCTACCCCCCAGGCCGCACATACAGTTAAGTAAAACTCAGCCCAGGGGAGTGTCCTTTACTCTAAGGGGCCACCCCACCTACCGTCATGGTAGGTCCACCCCTGTTGGATCTTTTAATTCTTTACTGCCCACTCTAATGGGGGTACTCTATTACTGGATTCCCCCCCACTGGTATGGAGCCTTTTCGTTTGTATCTCCTAACCTAGTCTCCCTTGGAGTCCTCAATCAATCATCAAAACCGGCACACCTCAGCATGCTGGCTCTCCCGATTGGGGCTGTCCACCCAACCCTAAACTAAAACCCTCTTCTTCTACTTTCCATATCTTTGCATCAAAGCACCTCCCTTGAGTATTCCTCCACTTTCCTCCAGTTACTCTGTAATGTCAGCATATACGGGACTATATCCTCTGGCTCCAGATTTGCAGTACCAGCCCAAATACGTTTTTCAATCGATTCCTCACACTTTAAGAGGGTGTGCTCAACCAAGTCCTGTTCAACAAAATACATACAGTGTCAGGCGACTCTCTCCGCCCAATTCCATACAAATATACTTCAAAATTACCGTGACTAGACAACATTTGCATCAGGTAAAAACTCGTCTCACCAAACCTTCTATTATGCCCTATTCTTAAATCAGGAATTAAATCAGGCTCCTTGTCCATCCAGCCTTGACACCCAAAGTTCCATCTGTCTTGCCACACTCTTAGTGTTTCATTTCTAACTTCAGCACTGTCACCATCTTAATACTTACGGGCACGCTTAAGAATCAAAAGGTCCGCTTAAGAATCAAAAGGTCCCTTTTGATTCTTAAGGGAGGAGTCCCTGCCAGTACACATACGTCATAATAAGCCGTCCGATATGGTGCCACCACATGGCTCTTCAATGAATTCTCTCTAGTCTGATTCGGTTCCTCTGTATACCAGCTGCATCCTTCCAAACAGGCGCGGCATATAACATAATGGAAAAACCCACAGACATAATGGCTCAACATTTAGATGCCCATGGTGCAACCTGTTAAGTCATCAGACGACTTAATGCCTTAAGAGTCCTTTCAGCCCTTTCACAGCACTCCAAAATGTGTTTGCTGAACCGTAGTGACTTGTCGATTGTAACACCAAGGTACTTCATCTTAAAGCTTTCTTGTATGTGGTGATTCCTGACCACCAACCTGATTGGATCAACTGTACATTTCTCTGTTAAGGAAACATACAGACACCTATCAAGAACAAGTTCCAGACCATGGTCTCTCAACCATACATGGAAGTCAAGTGCAGCATTGCCCCTGTGCAGGATCTCCCTGCTCCGTCCTGCCACTAATCATAAGGACTAAATCATCCGCATATGCTGCAGCAACTGAACACCCAATATGTCATCAAAAACAATGTCCCAAAGGAAGGAGACCAATACTGAACCCTGTGGGACTTTCCCAAACATCTGGAAACTGAAACACCCTTCTAAAGTCTTTCTTGATCCACCTCTCATTTAAATAATCCCCAACTTGCTTAATCAGGTAATTACTAATGTCCTTATTTACCAGGGTAGACATTATAATGTTCCAAGGCACAGAACTAAACGCGTTCCGGATATCCAAGAACACCAAAACAGGGATACCCCTCATCCCCCATGAGCCTTGTCTAACCTCCCTAGCCCAGTGTACCACTTGTGATACAGCTTGAATGGCCGACCTGCCTGGCACGAAACCATATTTGTTTTCATGTATACAATCTTCTCTGTTGAGCTCCTCCATGATTCTTGACGCCAACAACCTCTCAGCAACTTTGCTCAAATTGTTAAAGAGACATAACAGTCTAAACCCTCCGACCATGTCATCAGCATCACTTTTGGGAAGGAAGACTTCCCAACAGGCTTCCAGCAACAGCCTTCCTTCCAACAGGCTTGGAAAGTCCCACCTTCCAGTTCTTTATTGAAAATGTCTCCTGGCCCATGGTACCCATCGATTAGGCCCTTTAGCACCTTGGCTGGGATTTCATCCTGCCCCGAACTTTTCACATTCCCCAGCCTTTCTTTCTTTTTCCTGTTTAGCCTCCGGTAACTACCGTTTAGATAATTCTTCAGAGGATGATATGTATGAGTGGAAATGAAGTGTTAAGTCTTGTACATTCTCAGTTCGACCATTCCTGAGATGTGTGGTTAATTGAAACCCAACCATCAAAGAACACCGGTATCCACGATCGAGTATTCAAATCCGTGCAAAAATATCTGGCTTTACTAGGACTTGAACGCTGTAACTCTCGACTTCCAAATCAGCTGATTTGGGAAGACCCGTTAACCACTAAACCAACCGGTGGGACATTCCCCAGCCTATTTATTGCCATGATAACCTCATAAACAGTGTGTCTTCTCTCAAAAACTGGAGGGCCAAATATTCTTCGTTTAGCGCAAGAGAAGTCTTTCCACCTCACACTTCGCCCTACCCATCAATACAAGGAGACGCCTACCAAATCTCTTGAGTCACAATCTGGTAGGCCCTCCCCTAGGGATCTCTATTCAAATCCTCCCACAGCTCTATCCATTTTTTGCGCTTTACTGTCTTACTCATAATTGAGGGCACGTCTGCGATCTCTATAATCTAGAGCAGCTTCAACATACTCCGCCCTATCATTTTGATGCAACCGCTGCATACGTCTCCGGCTGGATTGTAACTCCCTACGCATCTGTGCAATTCTTGGGGTTCACCAATATACAGGCTTGAAACCCTGATTCTTTATCTCAAACCGTGCAATCTCATCTTTGTTAATCTCTTTAAGTCCCTCTGGAGTTAAATTCAATTGAACAATCACTCTCTCTATTTACAACCATGTCCACCTGCCAGTTGAACAGACGGAGCGGTGGGCCACCGACCCTCACTTTCAATGATGGATATTGCAACTCAAGTGACATGGCTAGATGATCGCTAGCAATATCCTCCATAAGCACATTCAAGGAGCAAAGCTTCCGATCCCTCCGACCATCCAGAATGAGATCAAGGACTGAAGAGTGTCCCCTAGCCGTGTACGTGGAAATACCACCGTTTAAGCAATATAGTCCATGCAGATGCAACAAGTCCGCAAGGATCTCTCCCCGCCTGTTAGTGACAGTGCAGCCAGCTTCTATTATCTAGCAATTGAAGTCACACAATATTATGACCCTTCTTCTTGCTCAAGTGACCAGTTTGTGTAATCTATTCATGAACTTTGCATAACAGGGAATGTCACAATTTGGACTAATGTACACCCTGACAAGTATAGCCAGAGCTAATGCCAAGGCTATCAAGTTGTCTTCTCTCTCAGCCAGTCTCCAACGAACTCTAACACCAACATCACGGATGGCAACATCACCATTTCTATCTGCACACCAGCTATTACCAGACTCGAAATACTTGTTCAACTCAGATGTGATAACAAAATCAACATCCATCCATTTAGCCAGCTCCTCGGTCAAATCATGCGAGAGAGGACTATGATTAGCATTCGTTAAAAAGTAATTTAATCATCTTTTCCTGATTGGCAGCCTAAGCCTAATGCAAAGATCAACACCTCTAACATTCACAAGACAGGCCACATTTAAAACAGGCCCTGCGTCTATCAGGACCTGTACAGCCAGCAGCCCTGTGTCCCACCGACCAACATCTGTAACATCTTTCTTCTATGTCTTCATTGAGGGCAATTCTACATGAATCCCATCCAATCTTCAGTCTCAGTTTCTGAGCTAAGTGATCTGCCAGCTTGGCAGGAACCAACATAGAAGCCATCTTTGTGCTGCCAAATGCAGGCCTCAAAGTGAACTGCTGGAGTTGCACCAGCTCTGGACCTGCAGCCCCCCTGAGGACCATAGTAACGTCCTCCTCCATGGAGAGCTCATCGATGTCCTGAATAATGATTTTCTTTGTGCACACCCTACTCGTGCAGCTCACCTAGACACTCTATCACAGCAACTATCTTCCTCTGCAGATCCGCCATACTTCATCCATTGTCTTTCACCCTGATGAGTACTTCTCCTGCTTGGCCCTTCCTTACTGACAATATCTCTGGAAGCTCACCATCCACTCAATCCTTCACTTGTTTTAACAAGTCAGCATAGGTTTTATTTTGAGCTGTTACTGCTACAGTTTCAAGGGTGGGCCCTGAAGATGTTTAGATGATTTTTACCCGGCCCACTGCTTGATTGACAAATACCTCTATCTTTAACAAGATAGATGTTTCCTCCTACTGGCACACTCCAGTAACTTCTTCAGTACGGACCCACTTCTACCACCTGAAGCGCCAAAAATTGTCTTGTTGTTTGATGGTTCATATATTTGACCAATACCACGTTTCAAATTCTCAGCCATCTTATTGTCGCTGTGTGTGGAGTCAACCATCACTACAAACACCATGTGAAATTGCAGCTCAATTTCTTCACCAATGAAAACCTTCATCTGCGGTTTAAATGCGAACAGCTATCCCGCTTGCAATCTGCCCCTTTCTGCCAGGCTTCTAATGGCAGGAACCCTTCTAAGAACCGACAACGTAAAAGGGTCATCGACAGCCGCCAGATTGACCACAACCGCTATATCCTTATCCAGCAAAACAGGAACTCCTCTTGTCTTCCACATTACTATAAGCAGCTTTAGGCCAGTGTTTAACTATCAGACCCACCACCTCATCATCCTCGACTCCATTATTAAGCTAAAATATCATTATCTGACTTTGCATCACTCTGTGTTGCAATCTCCAGTGATTTCTTAGACAAGGCCATCTTAAATCCAGCTATCTGCCTGACTATATTATACATATCTAACTCAACTTGTTTAATTTCCCTCTTTGTATTTTTATTAATCGACTTGTGCAGAATACGAGCTGCAGTTTCCAATTTACAAATCCACTCCACTAGCTCGTTATCTGGGTCTCTTTCCTCAGTACTAGGAGGACGCAGTCTCTTCTGGTCTTCCCTAGGCCTATTATCACCAGTATCCACTATTGGTGTAGCCTCCATGGCCAACGATGTGTGACTTCAGATGCAACCTCTGCACTCTCCTTGCTGGTCGATGCCTCTCTTCTCACCGGAGAATGATGCAGGACCTTCCCGGGTTTAAATGGGTTTCCATCCATGTACTTTGACTTCCTTCCAGAAGACAGATGGAAGCTCGACAACCTCAGATTCTTAGTAAATTATTGAAAAATTTACTAAACAACAATAGGTTTAGGCACAAGCTATATAATAGCTTATCTACCTAAGCGAAATACCAGTTTTTACTTTTAGTTTTTTTGATCAACTGGCAATGACGGAAAATCCTCGAAAGTGCTTTTGATGTAAAAATGAAGTAATATATATTTATATAGTTACTCGATAGAACAGATAATACAACAAAAAGGAAGTATCAAGAAATAATATCCCAAGGATAAATTTTATAGGAATAGAATATTTATTCAAGATTTTGCTCTGAAAATTACTGGTACTGCATCATACACTTTTGAATCAATTTGAAATGCTTTTTTTGTATGATTAAATTATTTTATATTACTTAATTTTTTATTTTTAGTTTAAATTACTGTTAATTACATTGGAATTAAGAAAAGTCAATCAAATTACGAAAAATTTTAAATAGGATTGGCAAATACCAAAACAATGTCCCTTTCATAAAAATAGAATTATTATTCCATAATTCCTCTTGATTCTTCTCCAATAAGTTTCTTTAACAAATCCAAATCATCACAATTTGAAGACATACCATATTTTCAAATTTCTTTATCAATCAGGCATATTTTTGTTACAGAAAAATGGCCATTTTACCGTTTTTTATGTATTAAAAAAAAATTATGACAAAGATTCAAAATATCAGAGAGGAATACAATTAAATACTTTCTCACTTTTTTAAAAATACAGACATGAACATCCCAATTCCACGTACATAGGACACTATGGATTCCCACAACCAATAATTTCATAATTGTCAGTTACTGAAACTGTGACATAGAAAGAATAAGAATTAATATTTCACAAGCAATGTATACACCTTTCTTCTGTGGAACCAGATGATTAATAAAACGCAGTTTTTCAACTTATGTTTTTCTTAGTTATGTAACCAGACCTTTCAGAACCTTAATATTAAAATCAGGTAAATTTCCTTGCAGGTTTTTAATGCTACATTAAAAACACAAGTTTGTATGCTTTAATTATTAGAAATTTTGGCATATTTAAAAGCAATTAACTTGTAGGTTCGTAAATAAAAATCATGTTTTTCCTTATTTTGATGTTGTACAGCCTAAAAACTATTTTAATCTCCAAGTTCAAATTTTTACTAGAGGTTTTTCCTTGAAGAATAATTGACACCGTGTAAAAAATATTGAAATTTTCACACCTATCCCTTTTGAGATTGGAATGATCATTTCCTGGACTATTTGAAGGATTACAGAAAAAAGGAAGGGTTTCAGGTTTCAAACTTTCTATAGTCTAACCCAATGCACTTAGGAATAGTTTCCAGTCTGAACTCATACTATTCTTAAAAGAGAAAAAAATAAGGTAAACCCAAAATCAGAAATTTTAGCAAAACTATTAAATATTTTAAAAAGTAAATATCACTAGAAATTTTAAGATTAAAGAATTGTAGAATATATATAAAATATGTTGAACATTTAAACAGAAAATAATTTTATTCATACTTTATAGCTCTAACTGAAAAAAACTTCAACTTTCTGTGAGCAGTACTACTGATAAAATATTTTATGTTGTACCAAAGAAAAATGGTAAAAATAAAAAATTATTACCTTAAAAAAATTTCTTTGTTCTACTTATGAAGGATCAATATATGTTATTATAATAAAAACATTAAGTGTTTAAAATATCAAGTAACAATCATTTGTTGATCTACAATGGACTGACCCAGAGCTAACAAAATAATCAAAGAATAACAACAAAAAGAAAAAAAAAACATACTCTAAATAATAACAACATGCATTTCAAATATGATAATAAATTATACAAACTTTGCTTTAGCATGTGTGAGAATATGTGACTTAAGATTTGTTGATTGGGCAAATTTCTTATTGCAACCATCAAACGGACAGACGTAAGGACGATCTCCTGTATGAATCCTAACATGTGTTCGTAAATTGAAATCCAAAGAAAACCTTTTCCCACATCCTTCAAACGTACACTGGAAAAAAAAAATTAGTCAGGACAATTAACAAACAAGACACAATTAAAATAAAATTTAACTGTATTTTTATTTGCTTGATAATAAATAGCATGCCACATTTTTGGGCCTAATTTTGATGATGTATTAGTACCTTTCAGGCAACAGAATCTGTAGCAAAGTTTTATAAATAGTAATTAACAGAATCTGTAATAGTTTTATAACTATTACAGATTAATAATAATCTGTAATGTAATAATAATAATAATAATAATAATAATAATATAATAATAATATAATATAATATAATAATTTGTAATAAACTGCAACCAAAGTTTAAAATTAAAAAATAAAATAATGTTAATAATATTATAATATCATTTTATTATATTACAATATATATATATATATTATTTATATATAAATTTATCAATATATTTTATTTTATTATATTAAAATTAGAAAAAAATACACACACATTCATCTCACAATACTTATAACCATAATTTAAAAATAACATCAATAACAAGATGTAAATGATAAAAAAAATAATCTTGCTCACTATGCAAAATGTACATAACACAAACACAAAAAAAAACCAATCCTTTAACATTTCTTTAGTTCAGTATTTATGTTTATATAGACTAATAATAAAAAGTAAGAAATAGTGAAAAAATCGTTTGCAGGAAATCAGGGAAAAAATTCCTTGCAGCCAATTATTTTTTTTTTCTAAGTGTAACAACGTAATACAATAAAATAAATAATTGTACTAGGATTTTTAAGACCTACTAATAATACTACATACTAATAAAATAATACTTGGATCAGTTAATGACAAATTTTTTTAATCACTTTTTTTTTGTTAAGATTGTAATTAGTTAAATTTCATGATCAGTATATGATCATTCTCATTAACAGTACTGTTGCTAATTAGAAGAGTGATTTTTAAACGTATCTTCTTTTTTGCCAATTTTCTATTTTTTTTAATATATTTTTTTGTTCTTTGTGGCCAAAAGTTAGACAACGAACAAAATAAACTTCTAACTGGTTGAGCCAGTTAGGCTGGCTGAATGTTGTATACAATTAAAGATCTAACCAACAGAAATAGGTCAACTTACAAAATGTTTACTATAAAATACACTTTTCTTCATTAAGTAAAATTTTTCTTTCTTTTTATTTATTTACTGTCTCTTGCATTACTCGTAAAAAAATAAAGGTGAAGAATGATTTTCTGTCTAGTTAAGTGATACCCAGAACAGAATTTGCTACATGAAATAATGGTTATAAAGCAGTCAGAACCAATAAATGAACTTGGCAGGGGAAACAGTAATACTGATTACGGCCGGAAAGGACAATAAACAAAGAACAATTTCTGAAAAATATAAATTCAGCAAAGATGTGACTTGAAAACATATTTCAGGAAGATTACCTTTATTTTCCTGATATAAATAGAATACTACCTTTTTAAACTCCTCAACAATGGCAATGTATATTTTGCCTGAGAGCAACCTGCTACATAATATAACTGTAATTTTGTGTTGTATTTTTTTTAACTCTTACTCCTTTGTAAGGACATACACACACACTGTATCTTAATACAGGTGTATTCAAGTATTAGGTTATACATTTGTATTATTTATATATTATCCATATATTCAATAAAAGGAATTCATATATGTGTATGTGTGTCATTTTAAAAATAAATCCTGAAGTTACTAACAAGGTATACAATGTATGTGAAATTATTTTTTGAAATTGATATTCATAAAACAGACACATAAAGCCAAGTTTGTTAATCACACAGAATATATTTAACTGAAAAACCAGGCACAGTACATATGTGAAGACAACCTGAAATTTGGCAATACCTACTTCAATACTACTACAGAACACAATTTTTCAATAAATTACTTTATTATTTTTTTGCTGGTACACTACAATAAACAAATAATAAATAATGCTAATATTTTAATTATATAAGTTTGTTATTAACATTTTTGTTTACTGGCACATTGACTATTCTTCAAGCTGCTCATGTAATCAATCAAACATAATCATCAATGTGTTCACATATATTGTAAAGAGATCTTTTTCACTGCACATGTACTTTGTTGAATATATTTAACGTAGCTAAAATGTTTTTAATAGATAACAAGGTTCTTTTAAAACTTTAACATAGTTTTTCTTTTTACTCAATTGCACTGTGACATCTACAATTAATTTTTTAATGAAGAATGTAATTTATATCCTAAATACAAAACTAAATATTAAAGTTGAGGGTCAATTTAAATAGTTGTCAATCTTAATAGGCGAGCCAAAACTAATAGTTAGCAGACTGCAAATAAATTAAAAAAAAGTTGGATTATCTGTCATAAGTTGAAAAAAAGATAATATTAAAATAACTGATAATTGAGAATGAAAAATTTTTATTATGCACACCAGGGGACAAAAAAAAATTAATATCAAATGGGCTCCCTCAAATATTTTAGTGGAACCAAAGTAAATGTCCTCATTGAAAGATTGAAACATTAATGTTCATAGTATGTGCTCAGGGAGAAGGTCAATGTTTATCCTTTAAATTAACACTTTAGATAAAAAATAAAAACTTTTCTCTAGTTTTCCTTATTACAATTATATCCAAATGGCCAATTCTGTAATGTTCTAATCACAAAAACATTCCGGCTGTTTAAGAGACTCGAGCATCACCATAATTCTAAGGTGCCAAACCTCCATGACATAATGAATTCTAATGTGAAGCACAGATATTCTTCAACAACTAAACTATAAATAGATTTAACTGAATTAAATTAGGGATAGCTTACCTGAAAAGGCTTTTCTCCTGTATGTACCAACTGATGTCGTTTTAATTTGGAACTTTCAACAAAAGCTTTACCACATTCCGCACACACATGTACTCGTGGTCCATGTGTATGAAGATGTTTTCTCATAGCAGAATTATCCCTGAACATTTTTGTACAACCTTTATGCGGGCAAGCGATTGTTCTATCTAATCCTTCACTCATTTGTTTTTTCATTTTCATTTTATGGCCAGGTCTAAAAACACAAAGACAGCTAGAGTAAAGTTAGTTATTGAGATACTGCTATAACTGTAACAAAACAAGCATTATAACAAGTTGATAAATAAGACTTAAAACCAATGATATGTAACTGTCCACATTTCACAATGCTAGAAATTTTACTTGATAGTTTGAGCACATTTTTCATTCAATATAATTTAATAACAAGCTGAAACGTTTCCTTACATGTTTTGACTGAAATCATCTAATGTTTGAATGGAATCTCATGGTTAGCAGCACCATCTCATGGATGAAATAAACTAAATGCAAGTCATTAATGAACTCAGTTTAAATAATATTTGAATCAGAATCACAGTAACTAAAAAAAACTACATATACAATCAAATTAATTGGTCAGTAAATAACAGTTTGGTAATGCCAATGATTTAAAAGTATTTATGTGACTAATTCCTTAATATAATGATTTTTGGGCCTTTGCCTGTTCCCTTATTAATGTACTTAAGACTTAAATTTAAAGACCATCCAGACCACATTGGGTAAATGAGTTCAGTTGGATACACCTACACCTATGTTATGCTATTCCAGGAAAAGTGTTCTGTTATTCCAGAAGGGGATAAGTGAGATTGTTCATTTAATAACATTAAACCTGTATCTTGGTGGTTCATTTTTTTTTTTTTTTTTAGAAGAGCAATCTTTCTTGTAGAACATTGTTATTACATTGATTTTCATTAGCCATCTTGATAAAAATGCCCCATTATCTTTTAAAGGAGGGACAACTGCTGCCTGGACGAGGCCTTCAGCTACTTAGGCTACATAATTGTAATAGTTTCATTAATATAAGCTTGTTAAATAGTAAAAACAATTACTATATTAAAAATGGTACTCAAAACATTCATGGCTGTAAACTCATTAGTCCAAATGCAGTCAGCTCTGACAGCAACTAGTAGGGAAAATATTGTTAAGAATATCTGTTCAATAATTCAAAAGAAAAATTAATTACTTGCTAAAAATTTTAATTTAATAGAGATAATGCATAAAATATATACCTTGCAAATTCAGCTAACTGTTTTGGATCACTCAAATCTAAACCAGGTATTCCTTCTGGAGGTATCTTTCTTTCTGTCATATATTCCTCATAATCTGGATCAGGATCTGGATTACTAGCTTCATCTGTAAACATATAAACTCATTATCAAGAAGCAATGAACAAAATAATAAAAAGATAACAAAATTTAAGGAATGAGGATACATATTATGCAAATCATAGAATTAAAAAAAAAAATACAGGAATTGAACAATGTAAATGAAGTGAATTAAGAAGCAAATTACTACACATACAATACAACCTTTTTATACTTCTTCCCCATAAAGTGCCAAACTTAAGTAAGAAAAATTTCATTTCCAATCATTTTACAAAGTTTAAGGCCCTTAATTAAGCAAAGGCCTTTTTACTTTTCTTTAAAATTTTCATATTTATTTCCATGAACAAAACATATTATGTCAACAGGAAAAGTTTCTTTCCTACTCTTGTTGGACAGTAAGTGAAAAATACATTGATTTTCCCCCTAGTAATATTAAATTCTAAAACTAACCACAAGTTCATACAAAAATCTTTAATCTGATACTGGGATGCTACCTTGAAACTAATTAGTGTGGTGAAATTCTTCAGAAACAGATGAAAAACCATCATAAATTGTGTTGCACCTGTATTTAAATAACAATGGTTTTGTATTTGTTACAACACAACTTAGTTTTATTTAGTGCTGACCAATGTTGTAAGTTAGTAATTAGGATGAATACTCCGTTACATTATTATACTATAACAAGACTGGTATAACGGACCTGAGTAATGGATTCCTGTCAATCAAGAAGAAAATAGTAGGAAACAACAATAAAAGGAATCCAGAAGGGGACTAAAAGGAATTATTTTAGTAAGGCTGACAGGTCCGTTTAACCATCATTCTTTGTAATACTGCCCAAGGCACACCCTGCAATAGATGTTCAATGAGAAGAATGACTGGACCAGAGTAGGAATTTATGGGAAAATGTAAGGACTTGTAAGATCATTCTCATGCGTCAACTTGGGTCTGGTTCTGCAGGTCAAGAGAATAGGAATATAAATACTCCAGGAAAGACAAGTTAAGATCAGTTTTAAGCAAGAGTATTCTGCAAGTTTTGAAGAAGCGAGTATAAGCGTATGTGTTCAACATGATTGTGAGAAGGCGTGTAGTGCTAAAAGTATGCTCAATGTGATGTCACAAGCATTCCAGTGTGGACAGTACATGAATACACAAAGTTGTTTGGAGAGTTACTGATTGACAATTAGAGAAAGGTATAAAGTGTTAAATTCATTCATAAACTATAGAGTAGTTTTTTTGAGAAAAAGCAAAATATTTGTAATGAAAAAACCTTAGACTAATCTTATCTTCATAGCAATACAATACCAGTTGTTAAAGATGTAAATATTAGCAGTCATAATGCCTTCTGTTCATGGACTGAATTCTGGTTTTTATGTTTAACTGCCTGTAAATGAATCTTTTCCATACTTGAAATTATATTTTGTAGGTAATCATTGTTTATTATTATTATTATTATTGTTGTTTGTTGTTGTCAATATTCTTATTGTTAGTTGTTTATTATTCTTATTGTCATTATTTGTATTATTGATTTGTCTTAAGTTTACTTATGTTCTTAAATTAATAAATTGTAATTATATAAACATTTTTAAATTGTTAATATTTCAATATCCTGACTGAGCCGTGAACGCGTGACGATACTGTACGTTTCTTTACTACTTAATGAAATATCTTATAGCTTAGAATCTGAATGCTAAACTAAAAAAATTCATTTTTTACAGAAATTAGTAGCATACTACTCTTTTATATCATAAAAATCTGTAATTAACTTTTATAAAAAATGTATATATATATCCATTAACAGAGAATGGATATTCCAAAATATCATCCTGTCATTCTTATCTTATGAACAGCTAAGTCAGTTAAGTCAGGATCAGGGATACTGGTTAAAGGCTCACCAATTAAGAAATGCAGAGGAGCTTTTTTTTTATTCAAAGACAAACTTGAATGAATACTATACAGTAAATACTAAACAATAAATGAATAATATAGAATAATTAATAAAAGATAATACAAATGAATTATTATCCATATCTAAACTTGAGTATTAAAAATCACTAAATGAGTCATTGTGTTTCACAAAGAAAAGAAAAACGTTAATTGAATCTCATTTACAGAATAGAGCTCCTGTTACTAATTATATAATAAGAAAAAATACAAAATTGAACTTAAGCGATAAATATTAAATTTAATAAAAATAGACTAACACACAGGTTGTATGTCAACAATAATTTATCCTATCTTATAAAGGTATGGTAAAAAATTATTTTTTTTGGAAACATCAGACACACTGGATAATTTATTTTCACATCAAGATTAAGCAGCATGTTTTTAAAACTTACGTTATTAGAAGCTGTTATAAAACATATTTAATACAAAAAGAATACAATATTTTATTTAATATAAATAATATTTCTTTATGTTTCAATTAGTTAAAAAAATAAATAATGTGATAAACGATCACATAAAAAAGAAAAAATGGTTCTAATCTGATTCAGAAAATCTTACAGGTAGTAGTTAAATTAAAAAAAGTTTATTTAAACAATTTTATTTTCTTAAAAAAAATAATAAATTGCTAACTTTATTTAAGTAGAGAGAAACGTTTCTAAAATTGTCAGAGAATATAATACCCAGTCCACAAAAGAACCAATCAAAACTGAGAAGATTAATTAAACTCTGTGAATATTACATATAAAATTAATGCCTCTACACTTGTGCTTTAAAAAAACAAAAACATGGAAAATTTCCATGTAGAATGTGGAAACTTCAAATAGGGCATATATCTGTCTCGTAAAAATTTCAACAATATAATAATGTATGTTAAAATCCAAAATGCTGCAAACACTGGTTCAGATTATTACTAATTTGAGTAAAAGTAAAGATTATCCGAAATAAAGACAGGAGTAAAGAAAACAAAAATAGAAAATAATTATTAAATGTAATAATACAGAAATTAAAATTAAAATAAAAAACTAAGTAATACAAAGATATAAAATATTAAATTTCCTTGTTTGGTCAGAAATGTCTCAAAAATTGAAGAAACAGCAGGAACAACAATCCTTTTAACCACAAAAAAAGAAATTTTGATTGTGGTTCAAAAGCTACGAAGAAGCTCTTCTGAACAAGTTTGAACTCAGGAAAAGTAGAACTATAAAAAAAACTCAAGACAATTTTAAGAACTTCAAACAACGAAGAAAGAAAACAGCCACAGGCTGTAAGGAGAACAAGAAGACTTTCAGAAATAATAATTAAATAAAATTGAAGACATCAAAAACATCCAACTTAAGAATCTACCTAACATTTAACATCAAATTAAAAGGCGTAAAAGCTCGGAGTCCACTTTTAAAAATGAAATTAATCAATCCATAACAAAAAGAAGTCTGAATTTTTGGCAAATTACTTGTGAAACATTACACAGATCAAAAAAAAATTAGAACCTAGATAGAAACAGGTGAAATAGAGTGTAGTTTTTATGCTGAATTCTAAAATGAAATCAGTTTTTCTTCATCACTGTCATTTTCTTAATTATGACTTTAAAATATTGAGAAACTTCTTAAATAATAGAATACAAAAATAATAATAATTACAATTAAAATTCCTACCTTTATTTTGCAGACATTTAAATCTATCTTAATTTTCTTCTTATTTTCCTTTTGTGTTCAGTAAGTCTTCTCTTTTTATTATCCAGCAGTAGTCACTTGTCATAGATTCATCCCATCAGCCTTTATAACGTTGTTCCACCTCCAATATATCTTGGTGGAATTTTTCTCCTTTTTCGTTGCTGAGGTCACCCAAGTTTTAAGGGAAGAAGCCAAATGAGAATGTAAAAAATGAATTTTCAATGACATTCTGCAGCTAAATTTTTGTAGTTCACAGAGTTCATTTATAAGCTGATCATGGTTTTCAGTTTTTTTTATTTCCAAGAAAATCAGTAATGACATCTTTGAATAACTTCCATGCTGCTAGTTTTTTTTTAAGATTCAGTTTGCTGTTAAAAATATTTTCATGAATTAATTTTCTTATTTACAGCCCAATGAATATTCCCTCTTTTAATTTGACTTCACTTAATTGTGAAAAAACCTCAGCTAAATATTTAAAGCAGTCTCCATCTTTAATGTTTTACAAAATTCTTCATCAGGTCTAGTTTTATGTGTAAACCCACCGGCTTGGTCTAGTGGTGAACGCGTTTTCCCAATTTAGCTGATTTGGAAATTGAAAGTTCCAGCATTCGTCCTAGCAAAGTCAGTTATTTTTACAAGGATTTGAATACTAGATCGTGGATACTGGTGTTCTTTGGTGGTTGGGTTTCAATTAACCACACATCTCAGGAATGGTCGAACTGAGACTGTACAAGACTACACTTCATTTACACTCATACATATCATCTTCATTCTTCCTCTGAAATATTATCTGAAAGGTAATTACGAGAGGCTCAACAGGAAAAAGAAAGAAAAGTTTTATGTGTAGAGTTGGTAAAATAATATGATCCTTTCCTGGGATAAACAGATTTCTTTTTGGCCAGTCTTTAACCATGTAGTGTTTAACTGTAGCCCGACTAACTCACAAAGACAAGAAATAAATATATTTTTTAAACCACTCTGGAGACTGAGAAGAAGCCCTATCACTTTCAGGTCACCAATGATTTGCCATTAAGTGTTCATTATACTTAATAACTTTTTAAATTTTTGACACTTTCATATATTTCTTTAATTCCTACAGCAAGTGCTACGGGTATTCATAAAATTATTTCACTATGGAGTACAATAAAACACAACGCAAAACACACACAACAAATACTGATGATCAATAAAATAAAACAAAAAGTTGTTCTGTCATAAAAATCTTTTCACTAAATTTATGGCATCACTTATAAAACAATCTTTATAATATATGTATGATAAAACCACTACAACTTCAGAACACAGCAAGTCATACAAAGGGCTGAACTCAACTAATACTTAAGAAAATTTCATGTTGAATTAGTCCTTACTTGACTCACTGACATGTTTATACATGTCTACCCTGACATGAAATGACATCATTTGACTGCTAGGTATCGAATATAGGTCTACAGCATGCATCACAATATGAATCTGATGTGAATAAGCAAACGTACTAACTTATTTGTATTGTTTGTTACATGAATGATGGAACAAATAAATTTAAGAGGGTTGTAACTAAGAACATTACATTTTTGGGTTGTTTTGGAATACATATTCAGATTCAGCATATAAAATACTACATAAAACGCCTTTTCAGTTCCAAATTTTATGTTCATCAGTATTATTAAACAAAAAAAATTTCAGATGAATGGAGATTAGTTCTGAGTATGAATCAAAACAAAAAAAAAGACAACAAAATAAACAATTATAGTAAACCACTTTCATAAAAACGTTATCTAAAGCACTACAGAATCAAATCAAAATAAATATAGAAAAAGAAATAGGGTAATAACAAGATGGATTTAGGCCAAATCAGATGGATTTTAAGTCCCAATCTTAAGTGGTACAAATTTTCTTTCCATTAAACTTCATGTAAAGTACATGCAACAAAAAACTATGAAATAAAACTGTGTAGCAGTCTTTGTTGACTTTAAAAAAAACATATGTAAATTAGATTGTCCATTCCTTTTTGAAAACTAAAAGAATTCAGCTAATGATAAAACCAGAAATACGAGGGTTATCCAGAAATTAAAAAGTTTTTATTTTTACAATAAATTTATTGTATTTTTTTAACTTTAATATATGCGTAATAATCTACATTGTTTAAGCTATTTTGCCACCTTCTAAACATTTTTCAAATTGTGACACTAGTTTTCATATGCAATCATCAAAGAAGTCTGTCACCAGTCCATTAAGCCACTCACGAACAGCTGTCTTGACCTCATGTCACTTTCATAGCAATCCCTGTAAAGAAACTCCTTCAATTTTGTAAACAGGTGGAAATCACTTACAGCAAGATTTGGATTGTAGGAAGGATGATAAAAAATATCCCATCCAAGTCCTTTAAGGAGTTCGCAAGTTTTTTTATGGCATGTGGATGTGCATAATCATGAACATGAATGTTGATACACACTTCACAGGTCAAAATACCATTCATTACACTCATGAACATGAATGTTGCCAAAAATACCATTCATTACACTGTCACTACATACACCCGGTCCTCCTCTATGAATCATGAGACCTTGCCGTTGGTGAGGGGGCTTGAGTGCTTAGGGATACAGAGTAGCTGGACCGAAGGTGCAACCATATCTGAGAGGTATCTGTTGAGAGCCAGACTAAGGAATGATTCCTGAAAGAGGGCAGCAGCTCTTTCAGTAGTTGTTAGGGGCGTGAGTCAGGACGACTTAAACGGCCGTATCAACATCACTCAGTCCTCTGAGTACTGCGCAGCTGAAAGCAATGGAAAACTACAGCTGCTTTTTTTCCAAGAAAATGTGGCTCTCTGCATTTTCACATAGCAATAATGGAGGCGCCTTCCTTGGTAAAATATTCCGGAGGTAAAATAGTCCCCCGTTCGGATCTCCGGGTGGGGACTACTAAGGAAGGGGTCACCAGAAAATTAAAAAATAACATTCTACGAGTCGGAGCGTGGAATGTTAAAGCTTAAAAAAGGTTGGTAGGCTAGAAAATTTAAAAAGGGAAATGGGTAGGACAAATGTGGATATAGTAGTAGTAAATGTGAATTAGTGAGGTTCGGTGGGAAGAGGAAGGCAACTTTTGGTCAGGTGATTTTAGAGTAATTAACTCGGCGTCAAATAATGGGCAGGCAGGAGTAGGTTTCGTGATGAACAAGAAGATAGGGAGGAGAGTGGAGTATTTCAAAACGCATAGCGATAGAATCATTGTAATAAGGATAAAATCAAAACCTAAACCGACAATGATTGTTAACGTCTATATGCCTACAAGCGCCCATGATGATGATGAGGTAGAGTGTGTATACGAAGAGATTGATGAAGCAATTAAACACGTAAAAGGAGATGAAAATTTAATAATAGTTGGAGATTGGAATGCAAGCATTGGAGAAGGCAAGGAAGGAAATATAGTGGGTGAATACGAGCTGGGCAAAAGGAATGAAAGAGGGGACCGACTTATAGAGTTTTGCACGAAGTATAATTTAGTAATTGCCAACATCCAATTTAAAAATCATAATAGAAGAATATACACTTGGAAAAAGCCAGGCGATACTGCAAGGTATCAGATAGATTATATCATGGTTAAGCAAAGATTTAGAAATCAACTCGTTGACTGCAAAACTTACCCTGGAGCAGACATTGATAGCGACCATAATTTGGTGATAATGAAATGTAGATTGGGGTTTAAAAACCTGAAGAAAAGGTGTCAGATGAATCGGTGGAATTTAGAGAAGCTTGAGGAAGAGGAGGTAAAGAAGATTTTTGAGGAGGACATAGCAAGAGGTCTGAGTAAAACAGATAAGGTAGAAAATGTAGAAGAAGAATGGGAGAATGTTAAAAAGGAAATTCTTAAATCAGCAGAAGCAAACTTAGGCGGAATAAAGAGAACTGGTAGAAAACCTTGGGTTTCAGACGATATATTGCAGCTGATGGATGAACGTAGAAAATATAAGAATGCTAGTGATGAAGAAAGTAAAAGGAACTATCAGCAATTAAGAAATGCTATAAACAGGAAGTGCAAACTGGCGAAAGAAGAGTGGATTAAAGAAAAGTGTTCAGAAGTGGAAAGAGAAATGAACATTGGTAAAATAAACGGAGCATACAGGAAAGTTAAGGAAAATTTTGGGGTACATAAATTAAAATGTAATAATGTGTTAAACAAAGATGGAACACCAATATATAATATGAAAGGTAAAGTCGATAGATGGGTCGATAAATGGGAGAAACAATACTGAGATCTGAATTTAAGAGAGCATTAAAAGATTTAAATGGCAGAAAGGCTCCTGGAATAGACGGAATACCTGTAGAATTACTGCGCAGTGCAGGTGAGGAAGCGATTGATAGATTATACAAACTGGTGTGTAATATTTATGAAAAAGGGGAATTTCCGTCAGACTTCAAAAAAAGTGTTATAGTCATGATACCAAAGAAAGCAGGGGCAGATAAATGTGAAGAATACAGAACAATTAGTTTAACTAGTCATGCATCAAAAATCTTAACTAGAATTCTATACAGAAGAATTGAGAGGAGAGTGGAAGAAGTGTTAGGAGAAGACCAATTTGGTTTAAGGAAAAGTATAGGGACAAGGGAAGCAATTTTAGGCCTCAGATTAATAGTAGAAGGAAGATTAAAGAAAAACAAACCGACATACTTGGCGTTTATAGACCTAGAAAAGGCATTCGATAACGTAGACTGGAATAAAATGTTCAGCATTTTAAAAAAATTAGGGTTCAAATACAGAGATAGAAGAACAATTGCTAACATGTACAGGAACCAAACAGCAACAGTAACAATTGAAGAACATAAGAAAGAAGCCGTAATAAGAAAGGGAGTCCGACAAGGATGTTCCCTATCTCCGTTACTTTTTAATCTTTACATGGAACTAGCAGTTAATGATGTTAAAGAACAATTTAGATTCGGAGTAACAGTACAAGGTGAAAAGATAAAGATGCTACGATTTGCTGATGATATAGTAATTCTAGCCGAGAGTAAAAAGGATTTAGAAGAAACAATGAACGGCATAGATGAAGTCCTACGCAAGAACTATCGCATGAAAATAAACAAGAACAAAACAAAAGTAATGAAATGTAGTAGAAATAACAAAGATGGACCACTGAATGTGAAAATAGGAGGAGAAAAGATTATGGAGGTAGAAGAATTTTGTTATTTGGGAAGTAGAATTACTAAAGATGGACGAAGCAGGAGCGATATAAAATGCCGAATAGCACAAGCTAAACGAGCCTTCAGTAAGAAATATAATTTGTTTACATCAAAAATTAATTTAAATGTCAGGAAAAGATTTTTGAAAGTGTATGTTTGGAGTGTCGCTTTATATGGAAGTGAAACTTGGACAATCGGAGTATCTGAGAAGAAAAGATTAGAAGCTTTTGAAATGTGGTGCTATAGGAGAATGTTAAAAATCAGATGGGTGGATAAAGTGACAAATGAAGAGGTATTGCGGCAAATAGATGAAGAAAGAAGCATTTGGAAAAATATAGTTAAAAGAAGAGACAGACTTATAGGCCACATACTAAGGCATCCTGGAATAGTCGCTTTAATATTGGAAGGACAGGTAGAAGGGAAAAATTGTGTAGGCAGGCCACGTTTGGAGTATGTAAAACAAATTGTTGGGGATGTAGGATGTAGAGGGTATACTGAAATGAAACGACTAGCACTAGATAGGGAATCTTGGAGAGCTGCATCAAACCAGTCAAATGACTGAAGACAAAAAAAAAAACATACACCAATAATGATGAATTACCACAGAATGAACACCTTGTGCATTCAAAAAACATATGACCGACAACTGTACCTCACATGGTTGAATTTTCAATTTTTTTTTATTCACACAAAATCACTGTAACAGAACAGCTGTGAAATTTTGTACACCAACACAAGATGGCCTTGATTCATTATTAAGTGAAGCTGCACACATGTGAAGTACAAACGATTCTTACTTTCTGGATAAACAAAGAATAATCACTGAAACCGTAACAGACAACTTCTGAAGTTTAAATTTTTAGGTGAAATTACTTATCTTTTCTTTATAACAGCCTTTAGTAGATGATTTGGTTATCTTGCTGGACGATCCAAAAATAGCAGAATATGCAATTATGTCTTCTTTTACAAACAAAAAAAAAAAAAACAGGCCTGCAAATACCTTTTGAAAAAATCCAAAATATGACAGATATCAGAAATGCCCAAGTTTAAAAAAAAAACCACTGTATTTTTGAGAAACTACAAAATGGAATGACAAAAAAAATTAGCACAAGAAATCAGGTGAATAAAATTTTTTAACACAAAATATGTACAACAAAAAATCCATCTTTATAAATGCAAATTAAAGGATTAAAACATGGTGATTTGTACAGAAATGTGGTATGCTTCAGAACATTTGATAATGATCAAGACAGGCCTTGTAAAAAATTCAGATGAAAAAAAAGATTTTTTCAAGAAAAATCTGGTTCTTTAAAGAATGATACACTTAAAATATAAACTCAACCCCCCCCCCCCCCCCCCAACATAATATTACACCACAAATTAAAAGAAATAATGTATAACAGGAGACAGGCTTTCCTAGACCACATTTTAATAATAAGAATTGAATTACCAAGAAAATTTTTTTATCTAGAAAGAACACTAAAGCCGTATACTGTGGTAAAGTAAAGAAAGATTTAAAAACCATGAACAGAAATTTTGGACTCAAGATTGGGAATTAATCAATAAAAAAATTAAAAGAAATCAAGGAGTAAGCTCCAAAAAAAGAGTAGCAAGAAAATATCAGGAAAAAGCTCAATCAAGGACATAAAAATTACTGGCAGGAAAGGAAGGAGAGGGACACTAAGAAAAAATGTTAAGTGAAGTGCTAAGGATATCCCAATTTAATTGAACAAATTTTCAAAGATTTTATAGGATCACTATTTTTGATTATGATGATATTTGGTATATAAATTTCCACCTTGTAGTGGCCAAATAATATTTTTTTCTATTTATTAATAAATAGACCATTTATTAACTTGCCAACAAGTAAAAACAGCCATTTCATCACTTTTTATATCATACAGAGATAAAAAGGACTTTTTGTTATGAGTAAAGATGGAGCTTCATCATAGTGTACTCGAAATTCATTTTGTTACAAAACCAAAACTTGTAATGTTTACTGAAGTTACATTTACAAATTGTTTTTAAAATTTTGTGCCCAAAATAAATAATTTTTTTTTAACTTTTAAAAAAAATTGGACTGTTACTGAGTGTACTTCATTAAAAAAAATAACCGCAAAATCCTAAGATTTTAAAAAATCTCTCATTTTGTGGCTCTAAAACAACATGTGGGACAGGTGGCAAAAATCTGAGATTTTTACAGCAGTAAGTATTTTATGTACTTTAAAACCAAATAAATTTTTTTTTTTTACTCAAAGGGTTTGACAAGTAATGAAGCCATTAAAACCACTAAAAAAAAAACCATTCCTTCTAACTGTGAACAACGTATACAAAAATTTCACAGCATGTTTTTTTTTTTTTCAGATAATAATGTAGGCCTATTGTACAAAATACTTTGATACGTCTATAATGGGATAGCTTATATTCTAGATAGTTTGTTACTTAAAGTATGACTCATACACATAAACTTATGTTTAAACATAAAAGTGAATAGACATGCATGAACATGAATGTTTGTGTAATCCTGATTTTAAACATTGTAGAAAGCTCATTTACTGTTTTGATTTCAATGTTATATGTTGTATTGTTGCTAGTGTTAATACTTTGATTAGGTAATGTACACTTGTTTATAAAGTAATTTTATTAGCAGTGAACTTCTCTTTTATGCTATATCTTTTATTTTTAATTTTATCAATTCGAGAAATTTTTATTTTAGCTGTAGAGAAACTGGGATAAGATAAAGTGAGGTGCAATTGGTAGTTTTATAATTTATACTAACCGTATTGTTATTGTAAAAAAACCTTGCATTTTATAGAAACAGATTACGGCACGTTCATTTGGCATTCACACTGAAACAATATGTCACAAATTGACTTACAATAGATCTTCAGTATTGCACAAAATTTTAGTTTTGTGAACTGCAAATAACACTGATATCTTTAACTGGATGTACTGAAACAAAAATGATCTGTACTTTTCATAAAACTGAATAATAAGATAAATATTTTCATACTGTTGGGAAAAGTTGCTATGACCCAGTTAGCTGTCACACAAAACCAGTTAAGAAACCTCTTCAAGAAATGTTTTTGACACTTTCAACAAGCAATCCAAATTTAAAATTAATTCCAGGCAGAGCACTGTGTACAAAATACTTAAACAAAATACAAAACCCACTAAATGATAAAGATAGCGAACCAGAATGTCAGATATATTTGAGCCTCAATGTGTTATAATAGAGTCGGAAATTTGATTTTAAAATTCTCCTTTCAACCATGGTATGTGATATAGAAAATGAAACGTGCATGCTGTCAGTGTTAAAAACGTCCAGGCACTAATGAAGTGCTCAGATTACTGCAAGAGAGCTGGGATGATTTTGATTCTGAAATTATCTTCAAACAGTGGGTTTCTGTTGACCATTGTGAACTAACTACTCAAATTCTTCTATTTCAAGAGTACTTAGATAGACTTACTGAAAATTTAAATAATCAAAAAAGACATCACTTTGTTGCAAAGAAACAGGCTAATTTCCTCAACATAAAAAGGAAAACTTGTTGGAGGGTGAATGTATTGTTGTAATGGGAAACTTCTCTCAAAATTTTTCTTTTGTAATACAGGATAAAGTCCAGTCACATCTCTGGTCAAAAACGTATGCCACAGTACATACATTTCTCATATATTTTAAAAAGAAAAAATTACAAAGCCAAAGCTACTGTGTGATTAGTGAGTACTTGAAGCACAAAACAAGTGCTTCCATAAACAAGTTATAAATAAAGTAAAAACACAGGTAAAACACACCAGAAGTAAAAAAATTCATTAATTTTTCTGATGGCTCCTCAGCCTAGTATAATAAAAACAAAAAAAATTCATACATTTGTGCTACCATCAAGAAGATTTTGAAATCACAGCTGAATGGAGTTTTTTTTGCCTCATACCAAGGAAAAGGACCATGTAATGGTATTGGTGGAACTGTAAAAGGGTTGTTACTACAGCAAGACTTCAAAGGATAGTCAACAATCAAATTGTTACACCTTCTGCAATGTAAAATTATTGCAGACAATATAAAAAATATAACACTTATTTTCTGCTCTAATAAAGATGTTCAAGAGATTGAAGAATACCTCCGTTCTTGTTATCAGGTAATCGCAACAGGTCCAGAAACAACAACCTTTCACAGTTATGTTCCAACAAGTCAGAAATGTATTCTGAAAGGCCGGGAGACCTCTGAATCAGAAACATTTATGTTAGTATTGGTACACAAGGGCATTAGTGTTTCTGATTATTTTATAGGGTTACCAAAACCAAAATATAAAAATTATGTCTGCTACATATATGATGGCGAGTGGTGGTTAGGCAAAGTCATTGAAGTCAAAATACTTGAAAATGAAGAGGAATATCGAATACACTTTTTCAATCTGCAGGGTCCTGGTACTTCATTCAAGAAATCATTGAAGAATAATCAAAAATGGGTTAAACTGGAAAATATTTTATAGATTTCGCACCTTCAGAGCTTTTTCTATTAACTACTGGAAGAGGACACATTACTACACCAAAGATGAATGAGTACTTTTCTTCAGTTCTACTCAATAAAAAAATGGCAGGAGCATAGTTATGTTAGTTAAGTTTGTTATCAAAAAGTGTAAGACTTATTCATGCACATTTATTTATTCATTTTGTAATTGACTATTTATTAATTTTCATTTTAATCATTCTAATGAAATTAGTTTTAATTTTTATAATCTGAAAAAAAAAATACAAAACATCAGTATTTTTGGATACATTGTTTATGGTTAGAAGGAACTGTATTTTTAGTGGTTCTGTTAGCTTCATTACTTGTCAACCCCTTTGAGCAACAAAATAAATTTTATATGGTTTTAAAGTACATTTATATATATATATATATATATACACAACATATTTATTTAAAGTATATATGGTTTTAAAAAGTAATTACTGCTGTAAACATTTCACATTTTTGCCACTTGTACTACATGTTGTTTTTCAGCCCCAAAAAAGAGACATTTTCAAAATCTTACAATTTAGCGGCCATTTTTTTAAAATGAAGGACACTTGTCATTTTTTTTCTGGACAACAGTCCATTTTTTTTTATAAATACTAACAGTACGTAAAAGTTAAAAAGTAAAAAACAGGCATGTAATCCTAAGCTCTTCATTATTTATTTTGGGCCCAAAATTTGGGGGAAAAAAATTTGTATATGTATCTTCAGTAAACATTACAAGATTTGGTTATGTAACAAAATTAATTTGGAGTACACTAAGATGAAGTTCAATCTTTACTCTTTCCAAAAAGCCCTTTTTGACCCTCTGCACATGTAAATTAAGAATGCTACAGCTCATGGACAAAAATGGCTGTTTTTACCTGATGGTGAGTTAGAAAATAGTTTCTATTACTAAAAAACATTTTTTTTAAATATCCAAAAAATTTTTTGGCCACTAAAAGGTGGGTAGATTATATACCAAATATAATGAAAATCAAAAATAGTGATGCACTCATCATTTGTTGAATTAAAATGGGAATACCCCGCTAAGTTTGCAAAGTAATAAATGTATGAACACAGAATAACCTCATCATACTTAACGTTTGAAAACAATTTTTTTATAAAAAGAACAAACAACTTATCAACAGAATTATGGAAGTAAAAGTTCTTCTTAACTTCAAATTTACATCCTTTAACAAAACCAATTTCTATACTAACATACTGGTATTTAGGATCATCTATGTATTACAGAGATCACTAAACTGAACACTATCATGAAAAATATTAATATTATCATGATAACTGAATAAACAATGTAACAAAGCATTACTTCTTGCACGACAAAAATACTAAATCCAACCAGACCAACCAATGAGTTCAGCCACTTTTAGCATCCTTGCTGAAATATTTTTACAACACTGAAATAAATTATATTACAAAATGAGTAATGCACAAAATGTACTGGCACACTACATTGACATTATACTCCCATACAAACGAAAAACAAGCTATTCCACCAATCCATTAACAATGGATTAGAATATTCTCAAATTTACATTTCATGGCACAACACCATCATGACTTGAACTTCCTTGGCCACAACCTATTCATAAAAAGATAACAAACATACTTTTATTACACAGAAAATTAACTAGCTATATGTAACTATCCTGTGGCACACCTTCCTTACACATTACAGTTGTCTTACACCTAATGTGAGTTAGCTATTAAACTGAATAATTTATACAATAAAACATCAGGCACAACTGTAACAATCCCTCACTCTTATACACAAAAAAAAAACAGTGACAGAAGGTACAACACCAATATAATCAACCAACAACTATACAAAATTTCCACCACTTTCTGAAAATACGTTGTTATTCTGTTGCTTTACACAACAAAATCAACCGTTACAAATCATCAAATAATAATAGGGTAGAAAACCCCATTAACCACAACATTTTATATGCGGGGCACTAATCTTTACATTAATATGAAATTTACAACTATATTTGGCAAAAAAAAGAATATATTATTTGATTACACAACTTAAGGGTGATTCCTAATCTTTTTAATTAATACAAGGAACATTAAAACCAGCTGTATCAGATACTCATAAGCAAGATGCTAATAATTAGATCTGATAGGCATTTATTTGAATTGATTTCATTACTTTTAAGGTAAATACATGAATAATGATCAGCTTTGTCATGCTGATTAATGAGGCAACATGTTAACATTTGGGTTTACTTTCTGGAAGGGGTTATGGTAAGACATATCTTACTAGAGTTATTACTGTACATGACCAATGCTTTTAATTGACATTGAAGACAATTAACTTCCAATAATTTATATTTTAAGAGCATTAAAAATTTTATAACTGAACAATAGCAAGAAAAGAAATCACCAAACTAGATGTGAGTATCCAAATAACATAACGACAATGAAGAGAATAGGAGAAACAGGATTTTTTCTACTCCTGAGTACCTATGAAACCCTAAAAATTGAGAGGCTGAAGAATGATATATTTTTATGAATTGCATCAATGTTGTTAATTATTTCAATAATTTAGTAGATATTGGAGTTAAAAAGCTAATAATAAGTACATAATGCAAATGTTATGTGAATGAGGGTGACTTTTCAAAAAAAGGAATTTTATCGCCAATTTGGGGAATTATGCCAAATAACCGAATTGGCTACTGCAAACAGGTTTAAATGAAAGAAGATTCATGTTAAGAAGAAGGTATCTACAATTAAATTAGAACAATCATATAGTAATTTACTCATTTATTGTTTCATTTATTTTATAAGATTTTTTTACATATTACTATAAATTAAACAGGAGATACAGATATTAACAATTACTTTTAAAATAATTTCATGTAATTATCCCTAAACCTTTTTTACTTAAAATTAATTTCAAGAGATACTTTTATTTTAAACAATGAGTTGTGATTTATGAAGAAATTGATAAATATTTTGACAATCATGTCTTTTTTATTAAGTGATTTTGAACTAATAAAGCAACAATGTTGGAGTAATTTAAATTATCAATTATGATTATAAAAAATATTAAGCATTCATTGTATACATGATAATAATTTAATAAAATAATTTTTATTGTGCTATTGGGTTTAAAGGTTTGCGTATGATTGTATGTAAATAAAAATAACATATCAATGGGTTATCCTGATAAAATGGAACTATCACATAAGTTAAGCCTCATTCACAAGAAATTTAATGTAATTTAATATTTTGAGCACAAGTTCCTAATTGAATTTACAAACAACACAGACAATACATTAAGAGTACACTCTTCAACCTAATAAATATCTCCTTACGACCTCAATACAATTTTATATGGGTTTTTCACCCTAGCTCAATATCTACAACTTGAGGATTTATAAAAGTAGAGGAGTGTAACTTAAATCGTAAATCACATCTTATCATTTATTTTTATTTTATTACAAACTGAAAGGGAAAATTTAGGTTTACTAGTTAAAAATCTGAAAAAATAAATAAAACCGACATGTCGAAGACATTGAAAAAAATTAATTAGAAGTTCTTCCTAGGTACATCCTTTGATGTGAAGATCTATTCTGGCAGAACATTTATATAAAATATAAAAATAAAACAATTTCATAAAAAAAACAAATATAATTTATATCAGTTTTCAATTGCAAAGGAACCATTATTTCTGTTTTGTAATTTGCCACAAGTTTTGTAATTAGTCACAAGTGGAAAAAACCTGGAAACAAATCATTGCCAATCAGATCAATAGTGCTGATGCAGGTGCATGGTTATAATTACTGCTGTTGGACACAAGTTCTCTTCATATTTATAAATAACAAAACGCAAAACCATATCAGTATAATTTGTTAGCACCCAACAGAATAAGTGAATGGAAGTACAGTTTGTGTTAAGACTGGACTGAAACAGATTGGAACCAAAAGTACAAAGTGCTCTCTCGACAAAGGAAAACATTTTAGTTTTAGACAGTTTTAAAGTACATTTTATGGAGAGTTAAAAAAAGGGTTTTAAGTAATAAAAGTTGTTTTGGTGTAGTTCGTTGTGGATTAAAATTATGTAATTCAGCCTCGGTTATGTGCATGAATAACCACTAAAACACAAAAGAAAATTGTTGAATACTTTAGAAAGTATGGATAACTGAAATTAATTCAGTTTCGTGACATCAGAATGGACTGTAAATATGCAGAAGGTAATATAACTAGGAAAAAGTTAATAAAGAGCTTGTGAGATGTGGATTTAGAATAATTTAAATTTATTTCATAATAGAAGTGTTTATAAAAGAACTCCTGAGTTTTAAGAATTATTTAAACAGCATTATATTTAAAGTATTACTTACGTAAGTTTATTCTGAAATTTTTTTGGTGTTTAATGTACTTCGATATGTGCACAACTTGTTGCCCTCCACATGTCCAGATGGTAATCCAGCTCTTCTCATATACTTGCCAGCATGTAGGGTGATTTGTATGCTATACTACTGTACTGCTGCAACAATCCTCCTGTAGGTGGTTGATGTCACAGATTTTCTCCAAATAAACCATGTTTTTACACATGCCCCCACAAAAAAGAAATCTATTGTGGTCATGTCTGGGCTCCTGGTGGCTATGTGATTGGCCCACCTCCTCCAATCCACCAGTTTTGAAACCAAATGTTTAATGCAGCATGGACACGGTTGCTGTAATGCAGTGAAGTGCCATCTAGTTGATAGAAAATTAATCCTTTTTCTTCTTCAATACCATCAATCTGTGAATAAACATAAAGTTCGAGCATATCACAGAAAATATCCTCATTAATTGTGCTTTCTACAAAATGAATGGGCCCATAATACAGTCATTCATCAGTCCACACCAAACATAGACTTTGGAAGGGTCACGCTAATGTTTGATATTTTCATGCACTGGCTTTGATACCCAAATCCTGCAACTGTCGATTTACTGACCCAATAATGTAGAATGTCACCTCTTCTGAAAATTTCAAGTAGTCCTCATTTTCATCAATGTTGTTAAGCAAGAAAGCTGCAAACTCCAATCTATTCACTTTGTCACTGGGTTTGATTTCATGTTCAAGTTGCATCTAATATGTATGAAGTCTAGCCCACCGGGTTGGTCTAGTGAAATCATCACAAATCAGCTGATTTCAAAGTCAAGAGTTCTAAGGTTCAAATCTTTGTAAAGGCAGTTACTTACTTATATGGATTTGAATACCACATCGTGGATACTGGTGTTCTTTGGTGGTTGGGTTTCAATTAACCACACAACTTGGGAGTGGTCGACCTGAGACTGTACAAGACTAAATTTCATTTACATTTTTACATTCATACATATCATCCTCATTCATCCTCTGAAGTAATACCTTTCTGGAGGCTAAACAGGAAAACATATGCATGAAGTCTAAGCCCTCTTATGCACCACTTTGTACACTGTAGATTTAGATATTCATAAGTCTAAACTGCAACTTGCTAATGACATTTTTGGGTACACGTACAAAATGCTCAGATCCATTCCACATTCACTTCAGATACGGATGGCCTGCTTGGCGACTTCCCCTTTAAGATATGGGCTGTTTCCTTAAACTTGTGCCCGGAGGGTTAATGACACTGCGGACCATGTCCTTTATGGTTGTCCCCAGTGTGAGGCTGAATGTACCAGGGTTGTTAGGGAGCTTGAGAGAGTAAATTCCTTTCTTGATCTGCGAGTCTTCCAGTTGACTCGCAGAGAATGGACTGTTGTGGCTGGCTTTCTTCATTTGCTTGCCCTGAGCAGAATGACTGAAAGGTGTAGAATAGCACCGCAGGTGGCTAGGGACCACCTGGATAGTTGATTGGCCGGAGGTAGGCATGTTGGCATTGAGCCACAGTTTTAGTCAGTAAAAGTAATTATTGTTAAATGTTAGCTGTTGGCGGAACAATGACAGCATTGCCGAAGGTATGGGTAACCATGCAGCCGTGAGGTGTAGCGGCATCTCGACGATGGTAGTAAATGAAAGTAAATGTCACGCAGGACTATGCAATTGAGCTCAGGGGGAGTAGGAAGTACATCTGCCTCTCCCTAGCAGATCAGACCAGAGTCCATAAATGAAACCAAGTCAGGGTATGAACTGATTATAGTCTTATGCAATTCCTGGTTGGGCATAGTGATTACAGATCGTATCTGTTTAGGTTCACGCTTGACCATTCAGACTGCTGTCTGGCCTACGATGTAGAGGAAACTCTGTCCATGTCTTTTTCAGTTGTACGAGGTTCCAGGATGACCTGAGTCGGGTGGACATGTTCAGACATGAGGATTTTCAGCAGATAATGCTTCAGGGTGTGAAGCAGTGGACTATTATTGCAAATTATAATAGAAAGGTTTTAGAAGAACTTAGTAAAACAGAAAAAAACTCATAGGAGACCACTGTCAGAGAGTGCCGGGTTGGACAGGTCTGCAGCTGAGTGCCTTGGGGACCATCTTGAGTATGAAGGGGGTTGCTTTGATACGGTGAGGCTGTGGACACTCCGCTTCCGATGTCTGAGAACATTGCTCATGTTTTTAATGATTATGGCTGACAGTCGTGTGGGTAAGTGATCATTTGGTAAGTAGTTGAGTTGTGTGTGTATGTGTGTGTTAGTTGGTGGATGTGTGTGTTAGTTGGTGGATGTGTGTTTTGTATACTCTGGGTGAGATTGTGGAAATTTAATTAATATTTTTGAGTGTACCTGGTGGATAAGTGTGTCTTGTGGCCATGTCTTCTTGATTGTTGTGTGCTTGTCTTGTGTTGACTTGATTGTATGAATATATAAATGTGTGTGGTGCGTCTTAGTACCTGTTAGATGTTCTATTTTTGCTGAATGTTTTTCTCGTTAGGTATTTGTGGTGTGCAGTGTGCGCGTGTAGTGGTCTGGTATGGATGATGTTTGCTTGTGGAGACCAAATGTGTGTGGGTGCTTACCCCTACACATAATGCTTTATTAGTGGTTTCCCAGATGGTGGGGGTCGCCAGGGGTGGTGGTTTAGTCGGTAGTGCGCAGAAATACATATACATTTTCGAGTTCGACACTGCTTCAGCGCCCATAAACGGGGTTCCTCCACCTCAACAAAATAAAAGATATGAACTGAAAGTTGAGTTCACTAAGGAAACTAGAATAAATTTCATTGTTGTGTATAACATTTTTGGTGGTATGCTATTTATTCAATTGCCTCGAATTACAAGATATTTATGCACAAATTGGCTCTGTAAAGTGTATAACTAGGCATGGGGTTTGTGCTTCCGCGAACTCTGTTAGCTAGTTCTGAGGGGAACGACGTGGGACATTCAAGATGTCCGGATGAAGCCTGCAGTGGGCAAAAGCTGAGTTATAAATCACTAATGTAAATGTTTACTGAGGCATTTACATTGGTGGGATCCCACGAGAGCTGGCTTACTACAATGAGATGTAAAAAATTAAGAGGGCAAAAGATGACTTCCGTTAAAGCCCATCAGGAACAGGGGCGGGGGGGCGACTGGAAGTGCCACAAGGCGGATTGTCTTCCCCTACAGGGTTGGGATGTTTCCTTAAAGTGATTAAATCACTAGAGTATTGTTTTATTTGTAGGCGCAGCACTGGCATATTCAAGTCAATAATTACGCTGAACTGTGATAACAGATCTTGTTTCAATAAACCAAATCATACACTGAGCATTCTGCTACGGTGTCATCATGACAGAGGAAGAATGCCGCCAGATATGCAGTGAAGGTCACACCATGGTGCATATCGCAACAAATATGTATGATGAAAAATTTAATATAAAGAACATAGAAATGAAAAACCAGATGCTTTTAACAGATTCCATTATTTCATTACAATTTTTTGGAACCAAGGAGTTCATTTACAAAACCTAATATAAAGTGTAACTAAATAGATCACAGCGATCACAAGATGTAACTAATTCAATAGTTTTCTTCAAACACAGATGAAAAGCAATAATAGTTATAAGTGTTACCAATCAGAAAATGGCTTACAAAAACAACTGGAAACATTAATAAGTAAATTAAATCTTCATTAATTCTTTATATAACTTCTTTTTTTTTTTTAATCTGTCTGTCATTATGAAACTTAACAGAATAATTATATTTAAAGTTTAAATAGATAAACTTCAAATGAGCATTTATTTATTTTTTATATACTATAAACCGGTTCAAAATATGATCAAAATTTCATCTAAATTCTTGACTATTTCTCACAGCATACTTCCAACTTATTCATTTTTTTACAAAACATTTCTGTAAAATCCAGGTGTATGTTGTGCAGGAATGTGTACTATACTATTGGAAACATTATTTATTATTCAACTACACACTAAAACTGAAACATTTATGACTGTTGTCATTAAAATTGCTGTTGGAAACTCCAATGATAAAGGAGTTGGATAATTAGCTCCAAAGCATTTCCTACAATCATTTTGAACGATATGAAAATGAAACTATGTAATCCTTTATAATTTAAAAGTGTTATCATATTCCAAAATGCTAATCAACAAGATGAAGATTATAACAATGAAAGATTTTCTTGGCAATAATGATTATTAAAATGATGTAAAACTACAATGTACTTCCTAATCAAAATGTTTATCCATCTCAACTTTGGAGAGAGGGTAGCTCCAATAATGACCAGAACAAAATAAAATCCCCAACAAATTATGAAGTATTACTAAAGCAATCTCAAAACTTTTTCTGCTAACTCATTAAATTTAATTAAATTATTATTTTTTAAACTTAACAGTACTTTTTATGCACATCTTTTGGTTTACAACTGACACAGAAAACCTTTTATGTATCGATACCATTACTAGGTATTGCACAATTTATATTTTCAATATTTAAGTTAAAAGGTCAGCATTTGTTACAGAAGGATCACAGACAATACTGCTGGGAACAGCCAATTCTAATATGTCAATATTAAATACTCTACAAGTTGAAATTCTAAGAAAATAATTTTTTACTGCAGTTTATAAATATGTCATTTAAAACAATGTTAATTAAAAGTGAACTACAGTGCAAATATTTTTACTCAAAATCATCTAATAACAGTTAATTTGGAAATAATGAATCCGTAAAAAAAAATGAAATAAGTTAAGCATATATAATTTCTATTTTATGTTTATGAATTTCAAAGAATAAAGTTCACATGGCTATTAACAACAAAAGATTTATAAAAGTATGACTACTAAGTACAGAAATGCCTATTGTTTTAAATTAATTATAAAATAATAATACTCTTTTGAATCTTGTAAAGCAGCTGAAAAATTATCAAATATTTAAGAAACAACAGGGAGTACATTTTTAATACGAACTACAATTTAAGAAGGGCCAAACGTTGTCTATGTAGCTGAACTAGTAAATTAGAAAACAGACTAAAATTTAATTGAGGCAATAATTACCTTTCTAAAGGTAATTTTAATTTCCTTCATAATGCCATTACCACCTCCATTATATTAATCATTATAATGCCTATGTAACTATCGTAGTAATTCATAACTGGTGCTATTAATGATTACATGGTTGCAATACTATAGCTTCTAATGGGCAAACTGATATAAATTTTTATATTTTATTATTCATTCCTATTCTAAAATGAAAACTGATATTCTGGAAACTGAACATCAACTATTTAGTTTTACTTAGTTTCGTTCCAAACCATTTTTATTCTGTATCTGCAACAATTAATTTAAAAGTATTTTGAAAACATATAGTCATCATAATATTGATGTTCTTTACTTCGTTTTAAACATTATTTATGGAAAATGTAATCGTATAAGTGCATATAAACATTATTTAAATTTCAAATATAAATTCAAATGTATATCCGTTAAATTTAGATTGTGACATCATATTCCAGATATTTTTTGGCAAATGTGATTTTTTCCTTGTTTTAATGATAACTGAATAATGTAAAATTTTATACAGCACATTTTGAGCAAATCCTTATAGTGCTAATCTATGTTTAATGCAAAACTGCAAATGTTCTCCTTTCAACCACCATAACTTGTTCCTTCAAAAGAACATGATAAATCTTATTAATTTTTAAAGTTACAACGTTTAAAATTAATTAATCTGCTGCTGTTGCAGCAGATTCTATCAACAGTTTGAAATGTTTGTTTTTATTTATTTTTTTAAATTAAAAGTTTAAAGACATGTCCTTAAATTTTTAATTTAACGCAATTACAACACCATTACTGAAATCACATCTACGATTAATTTGAAGACCATTAGCGTTAGTTGGCTTGCACAAATTTGTCATTTATAAAAAGTTATAACCTTAAAAACAAACTACAAGAACATGGCTACATAAATGAGCTGCTGCTATTAACTTTGTATGATAAAACTCCAATAAGAATCATCATCTACTTATCTAATCATAGTTTCAAATAATTATTTAATAAGTAAACAATATCAAATTAAAATGCTATAATAAATTTTAAAATTAACAAACTAGTTGGCAAATAAAAGGGAATTTGTATACTTCAAAAAGAAGTTTAAAGGTGATTTCTATACAAATATATATTTTGTTCGTGGTTATTGGTATGATGTCCTTTTTAAGAGTTCATTTCCCGAAATACAAAAGGCAGAATATAAAACACTTCATTTAGTTACTGCCACAAGATTTTCATTTTAATACTTTTGTTATTTTTATACGAATGTTCATGTTTCAGACACTCAGATGTTTATTCTCTTTTAATTTCATCAATTCCCTTTAATATTTAAAGCAATCTGAATGTATGGTAATTATATTCAGTACTGAAAAATTTAGTTTTAAAAAGTAATCTATATACTCAATTGAGCGAAATCTCCTGAAGTTTTGCGTTGCACTTTTGAGAGCAAAATGATTTGTGTTCATTTTTGGTTACAATGAATTTTATTAATTGATGAATATGTTTGGGAGAGAAATGATAAAATTCATATTATTCAAGAATAAAGCAAAGAAAATCTTTCAATGGCATCACATGACTTTGAAATGAAGGTATTTGTAAGATATTTTGCAACAAGTTGGGTGAGAATACTTTCTTTTAAAAAGGAACAGATGTATGTAAAGGTTTAAGTAAAATAACAGTTTCTGCAAATTTCAACATTTAAGAAACAGTTTTTAGTTTATTTAAGGTTATAAGAACAACTAACTCTATAAGTAGAAACAAAAACTACCAATATTTAAAAAAGAAAAAACTGTAACTAAATTCAATCGTTTTGAAGTCACTTGTGTGCTTTTCCATACAAGCATTTCAGAATTCATGTCCATATGAAGCAGAGCTAGGTTGTGGTTTTGCCTTTAAAGAACATTCTGAACAGCTGATTGGCAGTAAAATCAATAAAATCCAATCATGTGCTACAGTTTTCACTTCATTTTTTTGTGCATTTTACAATTTTTTGTAAGGCTTAATTTCTCAAGATAAAAAAAGAAATTAGATTTACATTTTATGTAAAAATTCTGTGATAATAGAATAATCCCAGTTGGCATAAATTTTTATTATATCAAATTTTTTTAAAGATTAATTACATGAGCTTTTCTTATGTGAAAATATTTGGTAACTATTCTGTTAAGTGGTAGCATTTGCATTTTTGTTAGGAATAGTGTAAGCACACCTAAGTATAGTCAGGAATATCATTGTTGCTACTCGTGGCAACACCAAAGTGGCTGGCCCGCTGGCTGTGATTCAGTGGTGACAGATTATTGTCAGAGCAATAATAATTCAGTATTTGATTGATTACAGTGTTATTGCTTTCTTTCAGTGTTATTCCAATTTTTTTTTTAAATTGGTATTTTTAACTTTGTTTAATAATCAACGTACACTGTACAAAAATAAACATATGAATAATAATAATAATGAAAGGATTTAAATCACATGAATGATTTCTGAGGAATGGAATGTTGTAAATGAATTAATTACAACACTGCGTTGTAATTTATTTACTGCCACTGCCGCAGTGGTAATGACGCACCATGCAGCTATGATGTCATTCAATCTTATACCACAGTGTATTTACACTATCCTAACAAAAATGCAAAAACACAGCCACTTAACAAAAAAGATCCAATATTTGTATAATTTTAAAGTTTATAAGTAAACCTCAGCAACTAAAATGGCAGTGTAAGAATATGAGAATATGTATATCAATATAGGTTATAAGTGAAATTTTGTGTAAACAAGTTATTGCAAAAAGAATATTTTAAAATTAGAACAAGTAGTTACTTAATCACAAAACTTCATTTGACTAACATAGGTGACAAAAGAAAATTTACAAAACTAAGCTACACAAATCTTATTATTTTTGATAATTATTTAGAAAGATGACACATTCAAAAGTCAATAATCTTGGCATATGTTGTTATGGTCACAATTATCAACAAACAAGGAAAAAGTATCTCTCTATCGCAGTGTTTAAATTTTACCAACTTTTTGTTAAAATAATAATGATGAATTTTTTTACTTTTGATTTTAAAATGAAGAATCAAAAAATCAGATATTGCTGTAGTTAGGTTGGTTTATGTCAAGGCTAAGGTTAGGCTAGTTACTTGACTTCCAATGAAATAAACATAAACTAACACTCGCTTTGCTCACTGCGCATGTCTAATTACCTTAAATATTACAACTGCCCAATTTAAAATGTAAACACAACAAAATAATGTCAAATTCAAAACGTTACCGTCACCACTGCGGGAATATGTAATTTTTAGTAAAAAAACTACAAGAAAGTAACAATTTATTTTATATACTTACAATCAGCACAGTGATTGTAGCACAACAAATGCCAAGATTATCGACTTTTGTACGCACTTCATATTTCTAAATAATTACATTTTTCTTTTTTATTATACACTCAAAAAAGTTTGACAAACAAAATTACTTCAAAGTATATATCACAGTACCATCAATGTTTTCAGACTGCACCTACAGAAGTTTCAAATCTCAACATAAAGAGTAATAAATTATTTCATGACCCTCATCAGAAGAATTATAACATTTAATAGGTTATCTATAGCACAACATAACTAAAAAAAATGTTCAGTGGTTCCTACATATTACAACTTATAGAAAATCTTTAGAAACGTAACACAATGTATCCAATATTCAATCAAACAATAACAGAACATTAAGGTAACAGGAATTATGATGCAATAGAAAGAAACAAGACTAATTAAAATATGAAAATAAAGTATTCAATTGTTGTGAATGAATCATCCACATATTGTACAGACTAACACTCATTTACGAAAAGAACAAGTTGTTCTTTCCCTGACTGAACATGTGTTTTGCATTATTCTAATCATTACTGCAATTTGAATCCTAGGCATTGTTTGTTTTTATAACCTTTTCCCTAAAACCAATGTAAAACTGTACATATCAAATAACACATAATTAAATATCAGTCTGAATTGGGATCAATAATGAATACAGGTAATCATCAATTCTGGTGTAAATGCTATTATAAGGCGTAAAATGTATAATATAAGTAGTAATATTAGTATAGTACAGTAAAATATTTCATTTACTTCAGTTTTTCACATACACAAAAAAAATATACATTCTAGAAAAAATTCATAGAATATCTTCCCTGAAAAATGTAATGTAATGAAATTGTACAATTTAGAATTTGGTTGAATGAAGACCAATATTTTATTCATATCCTGAACTATAACAAAATAACATTTAAGTATGTAACAATGGGGGACAAATACAAGTAGAGGCAAAATTTGAGAAATTTCCATATTCAACTTCTTAGCTTTTAAAACATAAGGGTCAACCTACTGCATTTTCCTGGACACATATGTTTTACAAAATGATTTAATAAATTACAAAGTCTGTGGCAATCATAGTAAGTTAGTAGAAATATGACTTTACTTAAGGCTGTCATAATTTATTAACATTAATATGTCTGTACTAATTTAGTGGCTGAATTAGGCCTTATCTGTTTTTTTTTTTGTTTTTTTTCTAATAATTAGTGGAGTAAGAAGTGAATTATTTCTATTTTGCTAATTAGAGCAAAAGAAAAGTATATTTTTAAAGTATATATTTTAATATATTGCACAACGACTATAAGGTTTCACGTCTTCAAGATTATCTAAGATAAAACGAGGATATCAATCTTTTTATAAGCTATAAAATTAACATTACTTTCACTACGCAATGACATTATATTAGTAATTAATAGTGCCTAATTAAATATACAGTCAAACTTAATCGCATTAATCTGTATAAACAAGAGAAAAAATCTCAAGTTACGTGGCAACACTGCGTCACAAGCTTACAATTTGTTAAAACTTATAGGTAACAATAATTGGGTCTAGTAGTTAATCATTTAATTAATAATCACAATATTTTATTTTAAAAAAACCAAGTGATTCTATCGGGATAAAATAATTCGGCAAGAAAGCAACAGGCATTAACGTCTCAAATCCTTCAACAAAAACGTGCACGCCAAACGAAAATGGCTTCCCTCCGCCATCGCCCGAAAGCGGCCATATTACAATAATAAAAGGAGCCATATTGCAAAATAATAATGGCAGCCTCCTTGGAACATTCATGGCCGTCTCAGAATCAAAACAAACACAAATAACCGACTATATTTCACTAAAAAATTTTAAGTTTTAATGATAATTACTCGTCGTTGGGCAATGGTAGTCGCCCTTTATCGATCGGCACGCCTTCAGGTCTATCTTGTGACGCCAACAACTTACAGAGAAGCTTATTAACTTACTACTACAATCATCACTCAATGTTTACTAAACACAATTACATAACACTATATTTTAATTTTATAACTCACTTACCGTCATCTGTACCCGATGCCCACATTGTCACTGAAAATTCACCTTCTAAAGTCCTTATTTGCACTTGCTTTTGTTCCCATTTTCTCGTTTTTGTCTCTGCCATTTCGCCTATGTATTGCTCATTTCCACGAAACCTGCCACCTTTTTTCGGTTTTTTATGCCCTCTTCTCGAAGGTCCAGGACTTGAATCCACATAAATATCGTTTTCCGTCGGCACTGGAATTTGGTCATAAACTGATAAAGGGTCTACCGTTCCAACTATTTCCTCTTGTGTCTGCAAAATAATTTCATCGCGACCCGGATCCGGCAAAGGTTGTAAAGCTATCATTGGTTGTCCATCCACACATTCTATCGTCGTTTCAACAGTCTCACACGGTATTTCTACAGGAATTGATTCTATTTCTATTTCTTGAATATCCGGCTGTATTTCTACTTCGGTAATGTAATCAGTCGACGCCATGTTCAAAACTAGCTTGGCAAATCTCCTACCACTCTACACTGCTGTGCCGTGCCTTCTAAATATGTTTTCATATTAGCAGTGCTGCCGAACGGGATGATAGAGGCGAATGTGGCGCGATGTTGGCAACGTTTCTGTACGTAAAAAAGCGCGCACTTTGGTTATATTATTTATGAAATTACATCTTCGTTTTGAAATAATGGACCTATTTCATTGAAAAACATTATTCACAAAGAAATATTATCTCTCATTAGAATCAAGGTAATCTATTAAAGAAAAAATAATTAACATTTTTCAAAATGAGACATATAATTTTAAATGAAATAAAGATTACTATTAAAAAAACCATCTTAATATCCTGCTGTATATGAATGTACAATACTATAATACATAGCAAATTATAAATATAATTTTAAAATTCTTAATATATATATACATATACATAATGTTTCTGTCTTTGTTCTATGTTTCTCTCAATAATCTATTTATCTATGCAATATTCTCATATTTAGTAAGATTTGGCAAGGAAAAAACATGTTTTGGATTGATCTTTATAACAAGGAAATTGAAAATATTAACATAGTTGCAGAACAAATAATTTATTTAATTAAAATTTACTCTCTGGACCATCATCAGTCTTTATTTAATAGTTGATCCTTTTCCCCATTTCTTTCTCTTCTGGGCTAATTTTTGATGGAAAAATACTCAACAGTTCCTCTCAAGAAAAAAATCACTTCATTATTTGAGTTTTTAATAATCAGAAAAATATTTAATTTTAGAATCTATCATAAATTTTACATATAGTTGCTCTAGGAGCTGGGTTCAACTTTTAGATTTCTTCTACATAATTTTAAAATCTGTTAACTGTGGGTAATTGTGTGTCTTTAATTTACATAATCTTTATGTTCACCACTCTGTGGTGGAATTTCAGTGTTTCTAACTTTCTAACTTCAGAAGTTTTAAGTTTGAATCCTGGTTATGCTAAACATTTTTTACATCCTATAAATTTCATATCTCATATTTCCATACGTAATGTTAGGTCTTTCTTAAAGAATTTTTCAGAAACAGAAAAAACAATAAATTTATTAACATTTGAGAAAGTACATGGAATGATTATTCCAGCTCCAAAACTGTTCTTGAATTATCTCAAAAGAACAACTTAATGATGTTGAAATTTTATGATATATGAAAATTAGATAGAATTATTTAAATCTAAAATGAATTCACAAAATGATCCATTTGTAATTACATTAAAAATGTCTCTTAAATATGAAAATATAGGCTGTAATGTTTTTATAAAAAAGTTAATCTTTATTAAAAATATTATTGGATTAATGCAAGATAAGATGTTCAAAATTAGTACTGAATATCTTTTGATGTTAAATAGTGAAAACCTTATCTTAGATTATAAGACTTATACCATAGATCACATCACTATATCAGGTGTGTAAATGTGAAACCAGAATTTGCCCATAGATGGCCCTAGTTTTCAATGTAGTTACTGTCAAACTGCATCATTGGCGCCATTTTCTTTCTGTGACAGTTGACAAAGATTTTCAACTCACAACAATATAAGTTTCATACAACAGCATAGTTTTAATTAACGTTGAACATGTCGAGTTTCATACCCACAAAATACAATTTACAGACAGAATTGATTTTCTGTTACCATTTAAAGAAAACTGCTGTAGAATCACATTGAATGCTTGTACAAGCTTACGGCGAACATGCCCTTGGTAAATCACAGTGCTTTCAGTGGTTTAAAAAAAATTCAAAAGTGGTGATTTTGACGTTAGAAACGAAGAACATAGAAGACCATCAAAAAAGGTTGAAGACAGCAAATTGCAAGCATTGTTGGATGAGGATGATGCTCAAATGCAACAACAACTTACGGATCAATTAAATGTAATATGAGAAGCCATCTCCATATGTTTGAAAGCCATGGGAAAGATCCACAAGGTGGGAAAATAGGTTCCACATGAACTGAATGAAAGACAGCAAGACAACCGAAAAACCAATTGTGAAATGCTGCTTGCCAAGTACAAAAGTCATTTTTCCATTGAATTGTGACATATGATGAAAAGTGGATATATTTTGAGAATCCTAAGTGTAAAAGATCATAGGTAACTCCAGGAGAACCACTGACATCGATTTCAAGGTCAAATCACTGTGGAAAGAAGACAATGCTCTGTGTTTGGTGGGAACAGAAAGGTGTGATCTGTTATGAGCTGCGAAGCCTAGCGAAACCATTAATACTGAGTACTACTGACAACAAATGATTGATATGAATCAAGAATTGCATGAAAAACGACCAGAATATCAAAAAAGGCAACACAGACTGATTTTGCTTCATGCACCACCACACACAGCAAAACCAGTCAAGGAAATGATTGAGGCATTCAGTTAGGAAATACTTTCACATGTGGCTTACTCAACAGACTTGGCTCCCTCCGACTACTATTTATTTGCGTTAATGAGACACGCACTTGCTGAGAAGCGCTTCACTTCTTATGAAAATAAAGGAAAATGGCTCAATGACTGCCCTCAAAAGAGCAACAGTTTTTTTGGCATGGCATTCATAAACTGTCAGAGAGATGGGAAAAATTAATAGCTAGCAATGGACAATATTTCAGATAAAATATTTTTTATCATTTTCATACAATGAAATGTATTTTCTATACAAAAATTCCGATTTCATATTTACACACCTGGTAAATTTACAAGAGGGGATGAAGTGGTTTACAGCCACCTTATGAATTCACATACACATTCTCTCTCTCTCTCTCTCTCTCTCTCTCTCTTTCTCTCCATCTCCCACTGTCTCTCTGTCTATCTATTTATCCACCTACCTATCCATCTATCTATCTAACTTTTTTTTGTTATTCCTTGGAGATTAAACTGTTTTTTTTTCTGCTAGGTTGAGTTAATAATGCATGAAATTATTTGTAATAAAGTTTGTGAACTAAACCACTGGGTTCTAAGTTTCCAGAGCCTAAAGTTACATTTAAGCTAACATTTACAACAGTAGTATGGAATCCTAAAAGAAAGCAGATCTAGAAACACTATAATTGCTTATTTACATAGATGGAATTGGTTAAGCTGAACAGATGTATGTGTAAATGGGTGAAATTATATTAATGGACATTGGGATATTCATTTAACATGTGCTTAAATATGTAAAGTAATATTAATATATTTATCAAATACCCAAAGTACTTATTAATTGCCTCTATTAATAGTATCAGAATTATTAGTCTTATCTAGTAATGATTTCATTTATTTATTATCTTCATAGCATCATTATTACTATTAATATTTTTAAACAAAAGAATAATTGTCTTTTTTATTAATATGTACTTAATTTTATTCAGTAATTTTGTTCTTTATAATGATGTTTTAATGAAGATTTTTCAATTGATTTCCTTCGATTTTTCGAGATAAATATTGGCACACTTTGTAAATGTTTGGAGTTGTTGGATAGAATAGCTAACATTCCTGGCATGATGTACATAATCTATATTTGTGTTCCAATCTTAATACATAATCTATTCATTAAATCCAAAATTCCTAGAAATGAATTTTTATTCTAGTTATAATTAAAGAAACGGCTTTTACTGTGAAACCATGTGATTTGAAAGAACTTCTGTTCGACTTGATAAGCCTGAACTATGTGGTAAAATTTTTCAATTTGTAGAAAGTAGAAATTCACAGAAAACAGGGACAAATGTGTTTTTTTTTGTTTGATGAATTAAATTAATTCACCATTTAAGCTTGAATATGGAAATATGGACATGGACATATTGTAGCAAATGAAAAATGCCATCCTAAATATCATCTAAACACAGGATCTTTAGATGAAAGGGTGAGCTACAAATTCTAACGATCTCTGCCATGGAGATCATTAGAATAATTACTTAGATTATTTATTAGTATGCGTAATTTATGATATAAACAGATTCAAATTGTAATGTGTATACATAAATATAAGTTAATATTTTAACAATCATACTTTGCAAATGATTAAACTGTTACCTGTATTATTCCAAAAATTAGGAATGCAGTTGAGGCCAGTGGGATATTCCATATTAATTCAACATATAATCAGTGCATCACTATTTTTGATTTTGATAATATTTGGTATGCAATAACTACCCACCTAATAGTAGATAAAACATTTTTTTTTTTTCTTGAGTAATAGACTATTTTCTAACTCGCCAACAGGTAAAAACAGCCATTCACTTTTCCATGGGCTGTAGCATTCTTATTTTACATTGTACAAAGGGTCAAAAAAGGCTTTTTGGAAAGAGTAAAGATGTAACTTCATCTTAGTGTACTAAAAATTCATTTTGTTACATAATCAAATCTTGTAATGTTTACTTAAGTTATGTTTACAAATTGTTTTTTCAAAATTTGGGCCAACAGAACCACTAATAACACAGTTCCTTCTAACTGTAAACAATGTATCCAAAAATACTGATGTTACCTATTTTTTTCAGATTATAAAAATTACAAATAAACTCATTAGAATGATTAAACTGATAATTAATAAAGAGTCAATTACAAAATGAATATACAAAAGTGCATGAATAAATCCTGCACTTTTTGATAACAAACTTAAAACATAACTAGTGCTTCTGCCATTTTTTTATTGAGTAGAACTGATAAGTCATCATCTATCTTTGGCATATTGTTATGTCCTCCTTCAGTAGTTGATAGAAAAAGCTCTAAAGGCATGAGAATCTTTAAAATATTTTCTAGTTGAACCCATGTTTGATTATCCCTCAATGATTTCTTGAATGAAGTACCAGGACTCTGCGAATGAAAAATGTGTATTTGATATTTCTCATCATTTTCAAGTATTTTGACTTCAATGACTTCGCCTAATCACCACTTGCCATAATATATGCAGCAAACATAATTTTTACATTTTGGTTTTAGTAACCTAATAAACCAATCAGAAACACTAATGTCCTTGTGTACTGATACTAACATAAATGTTTCTGATTCAGAGGTCTCCTGGACTTTCAGAATACATTTCTGACTTGTTGGAACATAACTGTGAAAGGTTCATGTTTCTGGAACTGTTGTAATTCCTGATAACGAGAACTAAGGAATTCTTCAGTTTCTTGAACATTTTTATTAGAGCAGAAATAAATGCAATTTTTTTAATATTGTTGCAATAATTGTACATTTCTAAAGGTGTAACAATTTGATTGTTGACTGTCCTTTGAGGGCTTGCTTTAGTCACAGTTCTTTTTACAGTTTCACCAATACCATCACATGGTCCTTTTCCATGGTATGAGGCAAAAAAATTCCATTCAGCTGTGATTTCAAAATCTTCTTGATGGTAGCACAAATTTATGAATTTTTTTTGTTGTTTTTATACTGGGCTGAGAAGGCATCAGAAAAATAAAAAAATTGTTTAATTTATTGTAACAGTGTTTTTACTTTTTATAATTTGTTTTTGGAAGCAGAAAAATGATGCAGTATTGTGCTTCAAGTACTCACTAATTGCACAGTAGCTTTGGCATTGTAAATTTCCTTCTTTTTTAAAATATATGAAATATGGATATACTGTGGCAGAATTTTTTGACCAGTGATATGACTGGACTTCATCCTGTACCACAAAAGGAAAATTTTGAGAGAAGTTTCCCATTACAATACATTCACCCTCCAACAAGATTTCCTTTTTATGTTGAGGAAATTAGCTTGTTTCTTTGCAACAAAATGATGCCTTTTTTGATTATTTAAATTTTCAGTAAGTTTATCTAAGTACTCTTGAAATGGAAGAATTTGAGTAGTTCAAAATGGTCAACAGAAACCCATTGTTTGAAGATAATTTCATAATCAAAATCATACCAGCTCTCTTGCAGTAATCTGAGCACTTCATTAGTGTCTGGACATTTTTAACATTGTGACAGCATGAAGTCAAAAATTTTCTAAGGTTCAAATCCTAGTAAAGGGAGTTATTTTTGTACAGATTTGAGTACGAGACCATGGATTTCAGTGTTCTTTTGTGGTTGGGTTTCAATTAACCACACATCTCAGGAATGGACGACCTGAGACTGTACAAGACTACATTTCATTTACATTCATACAAATCATCCTCTGAAGTATTACCTTAAGATGATTCCAGAGACTAAACAGAAAAAAAGAAAGGTCTTAAATCAACAAATTGGAAAAACCAATTTTTAAATTATGTTTTTCTTTGGAGGCTGTGTACAATTCTTTTAAGTTAGATAAGATAGGCCTTTTTTTAATATCAATTTTCTTCCCATTAGCTTGTCTTACAGAGACACAATCCTTCTTGCCTGTCATCATTTGGCTGTGCTCATCATTCTGGTAGAAAACTTAGACAAATTTTAATAACATTTTCATTCATTACATGACTGGGTTTCTTTTTGCCGGTTTGCGGCAAAATTCCAATTGTTTTAACTAATTGTTTGGATTGACAGGCTAAATACTAATTAACACTAAACTCATTTTGAATGCTCCAGCTGCTTGGTAATTAACTTAAAATATTAATTTTTTCCTGGGTTGATTTCATCTTATTCTTTATTTTAATGATTAATTCATCATCTTACCTACCTAAATCAGCATAATTTTGTGGTATTAAACTGGTTGGTTCTGTAGAAATATTTAAATCAAAGAAAACGTTTAATTACTGGTAACTGACTCGGCTATTTTTGTAACTTTAGTTTTTAAAATTGGTTCTTTTGTGCTGCTCGATAATTTTTGAAACTTAACAGAGGAAGTGCCAAGTGCTGAACAAGCTTTATTCACCGACTCGACTATAACACTTTGAGGCTCGAATATATCTTGACATTCCAATTCACTTTCTGTATCATCTGGTGGTTTTTGTATTTTGTTTAAGCATTTTGTAGACAGTGCTCTGACTGGAATTCATTTTAAATTTGGATTGTTTGTTAAAGTGTCAAAAACATTTCTCAAAGAGGTTTCTTAACCAGTTTAGTGTGACAGTTAAATGGGTCAGAGCAACTTTTCCCGTTAATATGAAAATATTTATCTAAATATTCGGTTTTAAGAAAAGTATAGATATTTTTTGTTTCAGTACATCCACTTAAAGATATCAGTGTTATTTGCAGTTCACAAAACTAAAATTTTGTGCAATACTAAAGATCTATTCTAAGTCAATTTGTGATATAAATGTCAAATGAACACTCCATATTCCATTTTAAAAAATGCAAGGGTTCTTACAATAACAATACTAAAGTAAAAATGTCTCTAATTAATAATATTAAAAATAAAGGATATCACATAAAAGAAAAGTTTACTGCTAATAAAATTACTTTATAAACTAGTGTACATTACCTAATCAAAGTATTAACACTAGCAACAATACAACATATAACGCTGAAATCAAAACAGTAAATGAGCTTTCTACAATGTTTAAAATCAGGATTACGCAAACATTCATGTCCATGCATGTCTATTCACTTTTGTGTTTAAACATAAGTTTATGTGTATGAGTCATACTTTAAGTAACAAACTATCTAGAATATAAGCTATCCCATTATAGATGTATCAAAGTATTTTGTACTTGTAGGCCTACATTATTATCTGAAAAAAAAAAAACATGCTGTGAAATTTTATGATACATTATTCATGGTTAGAAGAAACGGTGTTTTAAGCGGTTTTGATGGCTTCATTACCCATCAACCCCTTTGAGTAATAAAATAAATTTTATATGGTTTTAAAGTACATAAAAAGTATTACTGCAGTAAACATTTCAGATTTTTGCCACCTGTCCCACATGTTGTTTTTGGACCCCAAAAATGAGACATTATCAAAATCTTAAGATTTGGTGGCCATTTTTCTTAATGATGGACACTAGGTAACAGTCCAATTTCTTTTTATAGGTACTACTAGTACCTAAGTGTTAAAAGGTAAAAAGCAGGCCTGCTACTCTACGGCTTTCATTATTTATTTTATGCCAAAAATTTAGAAAAAACAACAATTTGTAAACATAACGTCAGTAAACATTACGGGATTTGTAACAAAATGAATTTTGAGTACATTATGATGAAGTTCCATATACTCAAAAAGCCCTTTTTGACCTCTGTATGATGTAAAATAAGAATGGTTGAGCTTATGGAAAAAGTGATGAAAATGGCTGATTTTTCCTGTTGGCAAATAAAAAAACGGTCTATTGCTTGAGAAAGTTTTTTTTTAAATAAAAAAAAAAAATTTTTTGACTACTACAAGGTGGGTAGTTATCATATACCAAACATCATCAAAATCAAAAATAGTGACGCAATCAAATGCTTGAGAATTTGTTGAATTAAAATGGAATACCCCCCACATCTCAGGAACAGTCAACCTCAGACTTAACAAGACTACATTTCATTCACATTCATACATATCATCCTATGAAGTAATACCTTAGAATGGTTCCAGAGGCTAAAGAGAAAAAGAAAGGTCCCTGAATTCTGAGGCTTTTTGAGTGTTAAAAAAAAAAAAATAGAAAAATTCTATTTGAATTTTGTACTTGTGGTAGGTAAATGATATGAACATGTTTAGAAAGAGAACAAAATGCAGTTTATTTAAAATATATTATATAAAATACTTACTACTTTTCCTACTTAAAAAATTATGATGTTCTAAAAATTTTATAAATATGAACAAAATAAAAAATTGTGATACTAATTTTAAATATAATTAACTTTAGTATGGTAAATTTTGAATCAGTCAGTTATACACAAAGCTACATTCAGAAGTTTTTCCAGAGCACACTTTAAAGATCTTTGTGGGCTGCACTTTCTTTTCAGTTTGGGATATTTTCTAAAGAAAGTGAAGACCTGCAAATTATTGTTTTTACTGCTATTAGTGTCGCTTCCTGTGCAAGAACTCTGTCTTTTATCCTAAAGCCATTCCAATCGATATAATAAATTTTTCTAAATTACACTTATGCCTCAAGGGTGATGGTTGTGATTCCCAGTATAAAATAAAGACATTGGCAATTGACATAAATAAATGGAAAAAAAATTTTTTCTACCATTTCATTTGCTTACATTTGAATGGATAGAGTGAAATAATCTCGCCACTTCTATCGACCCGTTTTATTTTTATTATATGTGGTTTTTTGTTTTTTAAATAAAAAACTAACATGTGCCCACTTTAGAATGCACATGTACTTCACTTTCATCTCTAGTGTCTTTCCATCTGACACACAGGTTATGATTTCTTCCAGTGTAAACAAACCCGTTTCATTTTTACTAGATTTATTTTTGGCAACACTTTCCGATAGTACTTCCTGCTTTCGTCTGTCGCTGCCATAAAAAAATTAAAAACAGCTGCTGAGCTGTAAAGCCGGTCCGAGAAAATTGTACGTCCGTTGTCAAGATAATCAGAAAGAAGTCATTGGAAAAGAAAAATTATGTAATTTTTGTTATTTTTACTCGTGTAAATTTCAAATTGACGTATGTATGCAGTTGACGAATCACAAACAATATATAGTTTTATGCCATAAACACGAAATCTTATGCTGCCTTTAAATCCACATACCCCTTCATCAACTGTCAAATTTTTCTTTTGAGAAAAGCATACTGTATACTCAAGAGATCAAATGATTCAAAAAAGGCCTTGGTTCAGAGTTCGAATCTTCACAAGAAAGATTCATCTAAATATGGATTATTCAGACAGAAAATTAACTTGGCACTAAAATATACACCAATAATTATTTTTACTAACGAATAAAATTAAAAAACAATTACAAAAAAAAAAATACTTTGTTTACAACCAATTCAATACGGTACAAACAGCACCTCTAACCCCAAACACGAAAACCAACCGTTAGTTTGTTTAGCTAGATATTTAAAAAAATATCCGGTAGAGTGCGGAATAAAACAAATCAATCATTCGAAATGAATTAAAGAACGAACCGATGAGACGTAACAACGAATGCGGACTGTATGAAATTTATAACGGAATTAAATACGAATGCCCGTGGATTTCACGGGCTCCGGTCACTACGAAAATGTCGATAGCCCATGAAATCCACGACTTATAATTTCAAAGTGTTAGGTAGAATAAATTCTGACTGGATTTCAATTCGGACAATAAAGGCTAGAATATCTGTAGAGAGGAGAGATTAAATGAATAGATGGACTGCAAAATGAAAAAATAATAAGGAGATTGTTTACAAGAATGGAAGCTTAATCAGAAAAATATTCAAAATAAGAGAGCTAACTGGCTGGTACATATTCTAAAAGGAGAAGAATTGGTCAAAACAGTGTTTTACATTCTTCATGTCTATAGCTGGAATAAGCAAAATAAGACTGACTTTGGCCTTGAAGTCCTTCCTATGATTCCAACATGCAATACTTTTTCAATAAGAGATATTAATGAAAGAATAAAATAGTAATGGTGAACAATATCTAGAAATACTTAGTATGAATGGGTACAACTCCTTAGTTAATGTTGATACAAAAGTTACTGAAGGTGATAGGCCATCCTGTATCGATCACATTTTCAATCAATTTTATATAAACACGCAATGTTTCTATCATTCTAACTAGAAACATTGCGTCATTCTGACACATTTTAATAATCATAGGGCTTTTGCCATAGCTATTTTTAAGGATAGAACTCAAAATAATTTGTAAAGGTCCTGGAGAGGTCCTGGATTAAGACCATATTTATATGAACATGGCTGGAGGGAAATTTTTGATAATGATGTTGATTTTCAGTTTTAGATATTATATTAGGGTATAGTAATCAATCAAAATCTGTTATTTTAAAATAAATCTGTTTATTTATTTTGATAAAGTTGGGTTGTGCATTACCATTTCTTAGAGATGGCTTGTTCAAGATATCGCATAAAAATTCTCACAGCCACAAAATCAAGACTGAATACATTAAGTTTAAGATACAGATAGATGTATGGATTATGGCAGCTAAAAAACATTTTAAAAATATGAGGTAGTACATGCAAAGAATCCATGAGAATTAAAAAACTAGTATACCTTTATGTTGACTATTAAATAAAAAAATATATGTAAATGTTTTTTCTGATAAAGGTAAAATTCCTAATACTTTTTAATGAATCTTAGATCTACTCTATTTATAATTTTTATTAATGTCCTACTTTCGCATAAAGTTTATGGTAAAGCTATATCTTTTGCAAATGATACTGCTCTAGAATCTTTATAGGTTGCATACTGTAATGGAGAGTGATCTGGATAATTTAGGTTTATAGTTTTGTCAGTAAATTAGCTCATAATGCTTTAAAAATCAAATATCTAATTTTTTCTTTATCATCTGCTTCCAGCTTATTGGTTCCATTAATGGTATTGTAATTGGTACCACAACGGTGACTGTGCTTGTATACAATGCAACTGTTAAGTGATATCTCAGGTGAATTTTATTAAATACTTGGGTTGATGGTTTTTTAAATTCATGTGATTTGTATATACAGAGTTTGAAGAAATATCTATTTATTTGCATTAAAACAATTTTATTATATAAGAAAGTTTTTTCCACTAGATGTTCTTCATCAGATCTACTTTGTTCTAGTTCATTTGAAATTCAATTATAGACTGCATTGCTGGGAATCAACCTAAGAAAAAAATAGATGTGTGGATTATGGCAGCTAAAAAACAATTTTTTAAAAAAGAGGAAATTACTTGCTAAAAGATAATGGAGAATTATAAACCAGAATACTGGTATGTCTACTATTACAAATAAACTATCAAAAATATGTATAAGTGTTAATGTTGTTTCTGATGAAGGTGAAATAGTTAATATTTCTTTTATGAATACTTTGTTGGAGTATCTAATGATATCTGCAAAGAAGTTATCAGTAGTGCTGGTACTGTGAATGATAGAGTGATGCAGAATTATCATCATCACTTTAATTCTCCCATTTCACTTAAATCCATTTTTTAAATCCTATTAGTTATGAGCTTGCTATATGTATATGTAGTCTCTAAAACCAGGTAAATGTCCACTTATAAGATCTCTTCTGCTCATGTTAAGGAAACTTTTGTTCAAGTAATTCCTTTATCTGCTTTATACAATAATAGTCTTGCTATGGGTAAATTTCCTGAAATCGGCAGAAATTGTTCTAGTTCATAAATCAGGCTCTTTAGATGTGGTTGGCAACTATTGGCCCATTTTACTACTTTCAGTTTTTTTAAATTGCAAGAAAAAGTAATACATAAATTTTATGGTAAGAGAAAGTTATATATCTTTGCAGATGTTGCTCTAATACATTCGTCTAAGAATATTGGTAGGTTGCAGACTGATATGGAATGCTTAAAAAATCAAATATCTAATTTTTTCTTTATCTGCTTCCAGGTTATTAGCTCCATTAATGTACCATAGTGTTGATTGTGCTCGTATTCAACTACAATGCCACTTTTCAGTCATATCTTGGGGTTAAGATATGACCTCATAGATTCTATTAAATAGTTAGGGTTGATGGTAGATGTCAAATTATCAAGGAATTTACATACATGTGTACAGAGTTTTGAAGAGATATTTGTTTACATACATTAAAACATGTTATACGTTTTTTTTTCAGTAGATGTTCTTTGTCAAATCTACTTTGCCTAGTTCATTCAAAATTAAACTATGGATTGCATTGCTAGGGATCAACTTATTGGCAATCTTCATCAGATTATAATTTTGCAAAATGCTATTGTACAGGCAATGTGTGGTGTGAGTAGGAAAACATTCTTTCCCTTTTTTTTCAATAAATATCTGCATTTTGCATTAGATCTGTTTATTTATAAGGTCTTCTAACCTTTTACAAATGAAGTGGTAATGTCGGGGTGGTGATAGCTAAGACTGAAAGCTATTATATAACGAAGCAGACTTTTACAGAAAATGTACTGTTCCTAAGTCTTATTTGTACATTGTTTCAAAACCCTTACACTTCACAAGTATGATATTAAACATTCTTTTCAATAAACAATTGTAATATAAGTTGCAAAACTGCTTGACCTCTTACTAAACAGTACATATATTTTATTTTATAACATAAATCTATTCCAAGGATAAAATTACCCTCAATTATTTGCAATATTTAAAATAATAAAAAAGCATGATTTCCCAAAAAAAAACCATTGAGTGTGCAGGTGACAATTTTGTATAAAGTATAATTTTTTTGAAAAACACACACACATACACACAGAACCTATGGCACTCTCGGTAACACAAGGATTCCAACTTGGGGTCATACACCTAAATCAGTTGAGATGCTACAGTGGAACAAATTTACATACATCCTAAATATATTGCACTCTCTTTTGGGCAGTGTAAAAATTGAGGTACCAATATTCAATGTTCTTTTTTAGGATGAATTTTACTTTTTGAAAAATAAAAATATCTAGTAGAAGGGGATTCAAATCCCTTCTTGCCCAACTATGACTATAGCCTCCCTTCAACACACTTGATCAATAAAAATCAGAGTATTGCACTGTTAAAACTTTTGTTTTTCCAAAATACTATCTGCCTTCAAAAAAAAACTACAAATTATGTAAGGGAAGTTCATATATTGACTCTAGCAGATTTTGTACTCTAAAAAGAACAAGGAGGGTCAGTCAACAGGAACTCCGAGATCTGTAGCAATAGAAACAAATCTGAAAATCTACTTCCAGGTAATATTTTACATCTTATGATGCTTTTTAATTTGATACGCTTAACCGTAGACCTGAAGAATACACATGTTCTAGCTGTTTTCCATTAAATTTCATAAGTAATGATATTCAACATCTTTTTCGATAAACAGTTATAAGTTGTACTTGCTTATCTACTTAGAAAGCAGTATACTATGTTTTATTTTAAAATGTTCTAAATCTACTATAAGAATAAATTTTCATCAAAGAATTAACTGTTACAATAAGCAGATAATAATTGGAATCAAAAGTTAATAGTGTGCGAGAGGAGTTAGACTCCTCTCATTAGATAGTTAGATCACTTAGTTAGATCAAAGTTAGATAGTAGTTAGATAGACTTAGTTAGATCAAACCATCATTAGAGTTGAATTTTTTAAAATTCTTTTACATCATGTACGCCACTTTGGTAATGGCTTTATTGATGATCATTTGAATGCCCTTGAACCCCACTTCAATTTATAATTACTACAAAGTAACTTTGAACCACCTATAAGGAGGTACAAATGATGTTACAGTTTATTAAAATATGGTAAATTATGTTAATATAACAATAGAAACAAACCTGTAAATCCACTTCTGATTAATATTTTACTCATACATCCAGCTTTTCTTTCTAATTAGATATTTGTGCTTAACTGTAGACCTGAAGAACACATGTGCATCATCAAATGTAGTAGAAAGTGTTTCCTTAAACCCAACTGATATAATAATGAACATTTAAATAAATAACAGTTGGAATTTGTGTGAAGTCTACAATAGGGATATCACATACTGCCATATTATATTTTGTATCTAATTATTTTAACAGGATTTGTAATCAATCTGATAGCTATTTTATTGTTGATGATGATGACTGCTGAACACTGATATGATTGGTACTCACTGAATAGTGATCTCTGACCTGATCAGTGCTCATTGAATGAGGATTAAGTGATCAGTGAATGGTGCTCAATGAATAATGGTGATCTGATCAGTGCAATGACAGCTGGTTGGTGATTATTATTTATTACATAACTGTTATTTTCACTATAAACTAATGTTTGTATATTTCAGATTATAGTAATGGTTAAAAAGTAGATAGATACTGGCAATATAAGTTGTAAAGATGCTTGACCTCTTAGTAAGTAGTATATTATATTTTATTTGATAATGGAAATCTATTTCATGTGTTCTTGCTGCTTTTTACTTTCCTGTCTAGTGCTATAGCAGTAGAAGGGAAGGTATGGTAATCAGTCCAATTTGGACATACGTGGTTTATATTGGATCTGTATGTTTTGACACCTAAGGAACCCAAAAAACCAAATGGAAATTTTCCAGATGCTCATATGTGTGTTCAGTGTTGCACTCTAAATCACATTTTATTTCCACAACTACTCAACCAATTGTGAACAAACTTGGTCAGATTACTTCTATATATGGGGCACTGATGCCACTAAATTTTCAACTTAAATGGTCAAGGGGGTGAGGCTGTAGAGCAAGTTCACCCTCAGTTCGAGATTTCATCTTATTAAGGTATTTTTTTCTTAGGGCACATTTGTTAAGAATTAAAAAATAATAATATTTCCCCAAAAAAAACTTTTTGCAAAATATCACCCCCACTCCTAAAAAATTCTCTAAATAAACTAGTGGCTAATTGTATATAGTGATTCATTAGTACCCACTGGTACTACAAGGAGTTATAATGTCAGACGTGAATGGTGGAATTAAATAAATGAATATTTAAAGTGGCCACTAGTACTGCCACGCCCGCACGAATGAAATACAGTATAAGTGCGCGCCTTAGAATCATTGAATTAAATAAACAAAAAATATTATATTTAAATAAAATGATAAATATTTTAAATCAAGTTTTGTGAGTAAGCTGTGCATCAGAAAAAAGCTGTGTGGTGGGAAAGCCCTACAACTGTCAGCTTTTTGAAGTCACAAATCAAATTTTGTCATCAAATAATAAATGTAATCTTACAGCAATTCTATTGTTAAGCCCACTGATATAATAATGACAGTTGGACCAAGAATTTGTGTGTGGACTACAGTAGAGATCATATAATAACTGCCATATTACAGGATTTATAATCCATTTTGATAACGATTTTATTGATGATGATGATGGTGGTTGGTGATCACTAAACCATGAATGATATGATCTGCGACTCAAACGGTACTCATTGAATGATCTATGATCTAATCGGTGCTCATTGAACAGGGATCAAGTGTACAATGAATGGTGATTTATGACCCGACTGGTGCTAAATGAATAATGGTAATTACTAATTATGTTTCTGTTATGTTATGTTATGTAATGCACAAAACAAACTCAACTGTTTTGTTGTGTATTTGTGATTCCTGCTGCTGCAACAAAATTGTTAAAAAGTTGATAAACATTTGTAAAATAAGTTGTAAAAATGCTTAACTTCTTAGTAAGCAGTATACTATATTTTATATCGTAAATCTAAACCAAGAATAGATTTACATCAAAGAGAATTAACTGTTACATTATGCAGACAGTTGGAATAAATACATGCTATGGGTTTGTGAGAGGTATGGCACACTGTGGTAGTGACAAGAATAATGTTCTGCTTTTTATAGGACTTTCTCTAGAATCCCTTCTACAAATGTTTTTTTTTGTTTCAGTGATATTCATGTGGTTTATACAATTACTTAATTAATCTTTTTTTTATGCTTCTTCAAAATATCAAAATGATTAGTTGATTTTCAAACATCAATTAAACAATGACATTCTATGCCCAACTTTCCCACCTCAACTCAGAGAACCAAAAACAATCAAAAAATTGTATTGAATAAAACTAAGAATTTTCTGGGTAATTTTAAAAATATGTTAATGAATTTCACTTATACAATTAATAAGTGTTCTTACCTGTTTACAGGTAATTCTTACATGTTTTTCCAGATACTAATATTTTTTCATCAACATTAATTAATTATATTTAAATCCTTTACATACCTGGGCCTTATTTTAATTTTTGTTGGTCCAACACTCCTGTCTGCAAAATATCAAAAATGAAAACTTACAATAATTAAAAATAAATAGAAAAAAGTTTTAATACCTGACAGAAAATTATGGTGTGTAATTATATTTTAATCTTAACAATTTTTTTCAGTAAAATAAAAAATTATGAAAAAATATATCTTATATACAAGTATAGTTGCCTATAGGTGAATCTTCCATACATTCTTTATAGACACCCAATATGGTAATAAGTTAAAATTGATGTTTACATTTCCCTTGATGCTAATGGTTACAAAAACAAAAAAAAAAATGTTGAGATTTTTCGAAAAGAAAACAAAACTATAGGTTTTTCAAAAATTTTACTTAAATTAATCAAAAAAATTCTTAATTTAAGTCTATTTATTGTAATTGAATACTAGTTGCAATATACTTATACTGAATATTTTTGCTTTAAAAAAAAAGTAATTTAGAGAATTGTTACACTGTTTTCAGACGTGAAAACAGTTTTACTTATGTTTGGTTGTAAAAAATTAGAAAATCTAAATATCAAATTTTTTTCTTTAGATAAAAAAGTAGTACTACCTGTTATTCGGTTTGAATTAATTTTAAAAGCCAGTTAAAAACAGTTCTTTACTAAAGATAAAAAATTGAAAACACATGTTAAATTTATAATATTAGCTGGTTTGACAGAGTTGAACTTTAAAAGATTTATATATTTCCACCATAGATAGTTTGAAAATAAATAACAAAAATCTGAAACACTTTTTTTGTATTCGCAAAAAAAACACATTAATTATAAGATAATAATAAGCACATCAAAAAGTTTTGATCCAGAATTAATATTTATTTTTCTGAACTTCCTAAAGGCATACGATTCAATAGAGAATCTCTGATTAAAATATTGAAAGAATTTATGATGATAACACTAAAACATTATAAAATAAGCATACTCAAAAGTTACATTTTTGGGTAGAATTTCCAAACCCTTTGAAATTAAAACTACAGTGAGACAAGGTGATGGTCTCTTAATTACACTCTGAAAAAATTTATTGAAGAATAGAGTAGGAAAATACAAATACTTAATAAAAATGGGGGCACAACATCTAAATGTTTAAATGTAAACGTTTTACCATTAGCTGATGAACTGGTAACTTTGGTAAAAGACTTTAGATAGAGAGAATGAAAATTCAAGAATTAGAAAAATGTGCAAACAAAATCAAGCTACAAATTTTGTATAATGAATTCCAATAATAAAAGTAGAATCAACACCATCAAAATTTCAGAGTAAGAATCAATCAAAAGAGTCGAAAATTTTAAACATTTAGGTGAAATAATTACTCTGAATATTTTGGAAAAAATAAGTAAATAAAAGCCAGAACACAAAAAATAAAAGTTGCTTTCATCTTAAAGAAACATAAAATTAAAAATCCGTATTAAAAAACACATGATAAGACACTATAAAACTAGTTTTATCAGAAGTGTTGTATAGTACACAAGGCCTACAGAATTCCTTAGGAAAATCTACTAATTGTTGAAAAAATTATTTTAAGAAAACTCTACAGCCAAAACAACTCAAAGGTAATACTTATATAAATACGTATAAATTAAACAAATCGGAAGAAATTTACCAAAATTTTAAAATCATACAATTAGAAAAAGAACTCAAATTTTATGGTCCCTTGAATGGAATGGATGAAACTAAATTAATAAAACCAATACGTAACTGTTTTGGAAAAAAGGAAACCAAATAAGCTAGTTCAAAAAAATTGATCTCAATTATTAAATATTTCCAAAGAAATAATCTTTGATGAAATCTTTCAGAAAACCAGTGAATGAATCTTCATTTCCAGAAAAACAGAAAAGGAAACAAAGTGAATGGACCAAAGAAAGAAGAGAAAAGTTTAGAGAAAAATGAAAGAATTAGGAAAAGAAAGAACTTGGGATTATGTGTAAGGTTATCATTGGAAGGTCTGATTGCAAAAAAAAAAAAATAAATAAAATAACAATAAGATATGTTTATAAACTTTTGAAATGTACTGTAGCTTATCAAAAACAAAACTGAATCAATCTGTTGATAAATTATATTGTTAATATATTAGGTATAAAAGTTGACTACCAGTTCCAGATTAATGAAACTCTTCGCCCAAGAGTTTTACGCAGCTAATTACTCCAGGGAAGGAGTCAATAATTAGCTACAAATGAGTTGGAAGAAAAATTACATTAATTTGAAACTTTAGTTTTATGTCATTTTTTGTCATGCTGTTCAATGAATAAATGCACTATACATTTCACAACAGCATTATTACAAATTTGAGTTTATAAACAAAAATTTCTGAGGCTTACATTCAAATCATTTGTGTGAGGAAGTAAATGTTCATGCATTTCTTAAGTACAAGTATGAAACACTTTAAGCAAACCATTAACATAAATAACTAGCATGGGTAAATCGTTACCGATACTTATTATTCGGCAGCGATAACCAGTATGCCTTAATAATATTAAATATAATTATTAACATGGAAATTAGAACTAACAACAAGCATGAATAATAAAACGTAAGTTTGTTCATAAGCACAAAAAATAATATTACTAGAAAAGTTTCAGAAAAAAGATACACCAAAAGATAGGTCTAAATTAATTGTATACATAACGTCTTAAAAGTTACTTTTACTTAAAAAGTTATACTTTTATATTATTAGGATAACAATTAGTATGAAGTAAAACTTAATAATTAATAAAAAATTATTACAAGAACTCGCATTCATACTATGTATAGTTAAGAAAATTAACTATATGTCATTACTTACTTTTGGTAGAGGACCACGACGCAAAATAGTATTTCATTATTCGTAGAAACCAAACAGTAGACCTATCAAATTGTTTCTCTAAGTAAGCATTTAAGTAAGATTATTTCGACTAACAAATTAATTTAGTTTTTTACATCATTAAATTGAGTAATAACTGTTAACGGTACCGTCAGAAAGGACGCTAACAGTGTACAACCACGTCAGGTTATTTAACGCGTTCTCACGTTGGTTACGAGATGTAAAAAACAATCTTAATCTACCGAGATTTTTGATGCGTTTTTTAAAATCTACGTGGGAAACAAGTGAAGCGAAAATGTTATAAATGTTGCGTTCCTAACGCAGTTTATACTTCCCGCCAATACACAGGTGTTTATCGTTGCTAAGGGCCGTTGTTTTGACAACGATAGGCAACGTGAGTACCAGTCGATATTCAGCAGTTTCCCTAGTAAGTTCAATTCAACTTACTTGCCTTTCCCGTATGTCATACATTTATACATTTGGTATCTGTTATGTGGAATACAAATAATAAATACAGTTTTATTACATAATTTCACTGTCATATTCAGTGTTTTTATTCATTTATTCATTGAAGACTTTGTAACTATTCCAACATTTTGGTCCCCGGGCCGGATCTCAGGTAATTTTTACATTCAATTTAAAACCATGGATTTAAAAACATTAACTCTTAAACGAGACCTTATAAAATTCAAAGCAACCAGGATTAAAAACTTCCTTAGTTCATATGCACCTGATGAAACACAAAATATCCCTCAGTTATAATTACGATTAGGGAAATTCAAAGAAACATGGGAAGAGTTCAACAGAATAAAGGACGAAATTGAGATCTTAGCCTTGACTCCAGAGCTTGAAACAAAAAAATTTGATGAATGCTTAAACTTTGAAAACTCATATTTTGAAATCGTCGCTTGGGCGGAACAGTTGTTCAATTCGTTACAATACAGTAATTCTTTTACTTGCTTCTAAAAATATGATCCACATCACACAAGTTTATGCAAGGTTGAGGGTATAATGTGTTATAAATAAGTATCAATGTTGCTTTTTTGCATATTTTGAAAGTGTGCTTTTTTACTGATTACTTTTTGTGATGATCAAGAAGATTTATTAGTTTATTCTATTTATATTCACATTTAAAGTTTCATTTGTGGGTATATTTTGTTGAAGTTTATAAACATACAAGAATGGTATATTAAATGAACATTTAAAATTCAAATTTAATATGTTTTTTGGCTGCATAATTGAAAAATACCATCTGTAATAATATCAGTTGATGCAAGCATGGAAAATGACGATGGTTACTGAAGTGGCTACAAAAGCAAGTGAAAGTAATATGATATGAATTAAAAAAGTGTTATGTAAGTGTAAATATAACTTGATATCTCATTAAAATAAGTATATTTCAATCACTTTACATAAATACTTAAATTGTGATTTTAACCTCAAACCACTAAAATATAACTGAAATTATGTAAAATGCACTTTGTTACAAACAGGTCACAAAAAATAAAATTAATCTAAACAAAAACAACAATAATTTTATTTTTCTTACATTACACTACAATTAAAAAAAGACTGATTTAATAAAATCAAAAATTAAAACAAGTATCTAAAATAGAAGGCACATCCATAAATCTAATTTATTAAGCTATAAATATTATTTATACTGGTAGCAATACTAATCAATTTCTCTACTAATGACTATGACAGAATGATTTTATTGCATGCTTATTACAGTAGGTAATTACTTCAAAAATACTCAATGAGTAATTTCCAGTCATCTAAGTACTTTTCAGGTCTTTTTAGTTGTACATGTAAAAGTGATGAAATAATTGATTTTTGTCTTCAGTCATTTGACTGGTTTGATCCAGCTCTCCAAGATTCCCTATCTAGTGCTAGTCGTTTCATTTTGGTATAGCCCCTACATCCTTCATCCCTAACAATTTGTTTTACATATTCCAAACATTGCCTGCCTGCACAATTTTTTCCATCTACCTGTCCCTCCAATATTAAAGCGACTATTCCAGGATGCCTTAATATGTGACCTATAAGTCTGTCTCTTCTTTAAACTGTATTTTTCCAAATGCTTCTTTCTTCATCAATTTGCCACATCTCTTCATTTGTCACATTATCCACCCATTTGATTTTTAACATGATGAAATAATAATATAAGAATAAAATTACAATTAGAGAACATTTTCAAATAAATTTTGTTAATCTGATCTACTTTAAACTGTTAATTCTCATAGGAATTAATTTAACTTTTTTGTTTTTCAATTAATCTTTTATTACAAAATAGCTGGAATTTCCCTCTTATTAAACAATATAATATTTAATTTTTATTGCCCTTGTGATTATTCAGGTAGTGGAGCCCCACCTTTTGATGTCTTCCTTTCATTGACAGGATATTTTATTTTTCGTAAGTACTAAATTTGCGGGTATTCCATAATCTTAGTAAAATTGAATATGGTTCCATGCAAAACTGCAGTGTCAGATCAATCTGATTGTAAGAAGGATTTATGAATTATTTATCCTCTTCTTATACTTCCGTCACTGTATCTTCACTCTGAATTTTTTGGATAGGTACCTTAGGAATTATCCACTTGTTAGGCTTCTTAATTGGGGGCTAGCAACTTTGGCTATGTGCCTTTTAAGAAGAAAGTCATATTTTCTATCTAGGAAATTAATAGTTGAGATGTCAAATGGGTAAAGATGAGCTTTTGGGAAAGCTCATGATCTATAACTGGGAAAGTGAATTTGATAATAATCTAAGTTTCTATTGTAAAGATGAACAGATTTATTCTTTTTATTATTTATTGTGGGTAAGAAGTGATTTTTTTTTCTTAAAATCTTCTCTAAATGGGAAGTAGTTTTATTTTTTAGATTTACAATCTAAAAAAATAGTGACTATAGTCAATTGTATCTAATTGTTCAGTTTTTTATCTGAAGTTTATTCAACATAAAATTTTTAATTTAAATTAACTACGATCTTTTTTTATGGATACAAAAACATTTTCAACTAAACTCAGGTAGTTCATCAGAAACTAGAATTATATTTGTTTCATTGTGAAGCCATTTAAAGTTACAACTGGTAGTTTTTAAACTTGGTATGACTTTGGTAATAAAAAAATGTGCTAGATTTGAATGGAATCTTTTCATTTAGTTTGCTGGTATTATGTTTTGTAAGTTTTCAACTAGCAAAATTTCTAGGTCACAACAAATTTTACAATCAAATTTTGTGACATGTTTCAGTGTGGTTGATGATTGTTCATCTGTACTACATAGTGCTTTTATGTTTTTATTTCATCTTCATCCAAATATTAGTATTGTTGCTCATCATAGGAAAGGTTACAGGATCATATATTACAGAAGCATTGTATTTATTTGGTAGGTGGTGGATTCTGCACGACATGTTTTCTTTTGTTTTTTTTGCTCTTCAGAACAAATCAACAGGATAAAAAATCAAATTGAAAGATGGAAATTAGCTTTTAATCTAATTTGTATCTTGTCTCTATAAATCTGTGAGATTTTTATAAGAATTTTTGTTTTTGCACAATAACTTGATGCTTCCCTTTTGACTGGCAATAGCATACACAATGTATTGTTTCATGCAGAAAGTAGTACATTAATTTTTTTGCTCTACGCAATGTGTCCCACCCTTTCATGTAAGTGCATATGAGTTGCTACATGTGTCACATCTGCGAAGAGGCAATACTAGTCATAGTTGTTTTCTCTGTGAGTAATCATAATCATTATGTAGCCATTTTCTGTAATGAACACAGAGTGGTACCATTTGCAGAGCTGTATATCATGTGCAATTTGGTGTGCTTGGTCTGCTGATATATGTTAGAATACTGGTTCAATAAAGACAGCAGTTCATTCCTCATTTCCCTTAATATTACGGTATTCTTGTTTAATTTTTTTTCTAATTTAGTAATTTAAATCACATCAACTGTTGTAATAATAAAATTAAGAAAACTGTACATAAAATTCTTAACTTTGATGATTTTGGGAACCAGTTCATTAAATGTGACTTTAGTCATTGTCATTTTCCCATTTTCAAGGTTCTCCCTAAGATATTTCAGGTATTGTGAAACTGTCAGCTTATAAGGAATGCAGTTGACCATTTTATTAAGGACAGTTACACTTATTATTCTTCAGATTAGGTGGTATACTAGTTTTGGGAGTGACTGGTATCTGATATGAATTTAATTTTAGTTGAAGTTGGAAATTATTTTTTAAATATATATATATATATTTTCTCATTATATAAACTGTAACATATAAATATGTATGTATGGAGGTAATAAATTCCAAAACTGCTATAGTTCCTCTTTAATGCTTACAGTAGACCTATTTATTCATGAAAATTTATTTATATACAATGTATAAGGAATAACAGGAATAGAATTTCTCTCTGCTTAGAAGATTAGCCAAAGTTCTACTGACGATGAAACAGACCTACTTACATGATGTCATGCTATGTACTTACATTCTCTCTAATCACATGAAACATTCAAATAGGTTATAGAAATAGTATATATCTGAATGTATGTAAAAGTGGATACAACCAAAAACCAGTATAATCCTTATTGTTACTGCCATCAACTGTTGTATAAAGCTGATTTAGTAATGATTTTAATAGGATATTTGACACTAGAACATTCAAAGTTTAAAAAATGAATTCATATTTCTTTATTGAATAAATAAAATCCATTTCCCTATGATCGGGACAACTGGATTAGTGAACATTAAGCTTGTTCTCAGGTTACAACAGATCAAGGAAATACTATTTGTATTAAGGTATCAGAGAAATAAATATGAAAAAGTGGTTGCCAACAGGTAGCAGCAGTTCACAAGGTGTACTGGAGTACTGTTCAAGAGGGAGAAGGTAACATAAAAAAATACCACAAAACTGAAAAGATTATTGTGCCATAGACATACATTGCCCACCTATTTATAAGCTGATATATTCTTTTATGTCTTTGAGAGGAAGATAGCCGTAAGTAACAAAGTTTCAAAATAACAGGATGTTTATCGTTGGAGAGGCCAAATAAAGAAATTACTCCTGATGGAGGTAACAGCCCTTTTAGTTGTTGATGGTTATTTACTGATGGTTGATACAACAAACTTTAAGCTATAATTTATTAGGGTTAAGTACTATGTATCTGAAAGTAATGAGAAACTACAACTGTAAATTCTAGGAAAATATTTTTCATTTTTAAAAAATCAATATATTGATGTCTCTTGAGTAAAATATTCTTGACCTCAAGAATATTTACCCAGTAGATCTCTGGATATGAACAATTAAGAGAACACCATTAGATCGTACAAAAACAAGGTATTTTTTTATATTAGAGTGTGAATTGTTTGAAGCTTTAATAACAGTGGCTGGTAAATCTGAAACAAGAAATAGAGGTATTAGAGCAAGATATAATAGGAATGAGTAAGATAGGTAGAAGACAAACAAGAGTATGGTCAAAGAGTTATATGATATTTTGTACAAATGAAAATGGAAATGAAGGACTAGAAACAGTAAAGAATAACAATGTAGGACAAAGAATATGTTTTTACAAGGATTACTATAAGCAAGTTATTTTATAATAAATTCTCCAAACCTACAACAATACTACAAGTTTGTGCCAACTTTTTCAGCAGAAGATGAAGAATTAAAAAGAATATATGATGAAATATATTGTTTAATAAAATACATAAAAGGAAAAAGAATTTGTTAGTAAAGGAGTGTGGGATGTCATATTAGGTGAATGATAAGAAAGGAAAATAGTTAGAGAGTATGGACTAATTCTGAGAAATAAAATAGGAACCAGGTTTTCAGAATTTTTCATTAAGTATAAAATAGTAATTAAAAAAAATAAAGAAAAAAATAATTAAAGATGATATATGTAGATGAGATCAGCAGTTATGAGGAGGTATCAATTAGATTATATGATTGTTAGTACAGATTTTGAAACCATGTTATGGATTACAAAATATATCTAGAAGCAAACATTGATTCTGACAATTTAGTTGTGATGGAATATAGACTGAAGTTAAAGCAACTACAGAAAAAATGAGACCAAACAGATGTGATCCATGTATAATAGAAGAGAACAATGTGGAGTTAAAATAAACAAATCAGTAATGGTGTTGGTCTGGAAATTACTGCAAATTTAATGTTGAAAGTAAATAAATACATTTAAAAAAGAAAATTGTTAAGCCAGAAGAGGAGACTTTAGGTAGGAAGATAATGGTGGGTAGAAAACTATGGATAACAAAAGAGATACGTGTTAGAATTAATGGATGTGCATAGAAACTATATTTAGAGATATAGATGTAGAAACTATATTTAGAGATGATAGAAGAAAGAGACTACTCTATAGACACTGCAGATATAAAACAAACAGAAACAGCACAACAGCTAAAGAAAATTGGTTGATGCAGTGGTGGATATAGTAAAGCAGATAAAAAATGTGATTACTGGAAAGGTTTATATATAGTTTATATACTGGGAAAGTCTATCTGTGTAGCATGAGCAAAAAAAAAATTAGCAAATGAAGCTAAACTATATTAGAATCAGAGGTACATATGATATAAACTGTTGTTAGGAAGAGAAAGAAAAAACAAAAAATGGTACAAATATATGAAGGGAAAGCTACCAGGTGAAGCTTTAGAAAAAAAAATTATGACATCAGAGGAGACTTCATTTTGAGATCATAGTAAATAAACGGAAATAAAACAGTAGGGATAGGTGACATACCATCAGAATTACTATCATATTTAGAAACAGGAGCCTGAATAAACTATGCACATTTACTAAGTAAAATAATGGAGACTGGATAAGTACCCACAGATTACAAAAAAAGGAATTATTACCTTACCAAAGAAAGTAGATGCAAATAAATGTAAAAACTACTACACTGTTAGTCTACCATTATAGAAATAAACACTCAGTTGAATGGTTTACAGGTGAATAACAGATAAGGTATACCCGGGTGATGACCAGTTTAGTTTCAGAAAGTATACGAGAATGAGGACAATTCTTGCCCTCAGACTAATCTTAGAAGGCAGGATTAAGAAGAATAAACGTAGCACATGTGACATTTAAAGATCTGCATCTTATCTACATGACATTTGTAAATATAGGGAAGTTATTTGATAATTTAGAATGGAATAGAATGTTAAACATTTTAAAGAAAACTGGACTAAATTACAGAGAAGTTAAGAGTTATATACAATCTGCACAAGATTGGTAACAATAATAAGAATACAATTGAAGAAAAGCAGGCTGTTAATAAATGTAGAGAATAAATGTAGATAGTAGTAATTATCCAGAGAGAAGGAATATAAGTGCTTGATTTGCTGATGACATTTTTCTTTTGGCAGAAACTAAAAATGAGTTAGACGAAATTTAAATGTCATGGATTCATTAGTAGGTAATGAAGAATTCAGATAGGTATTTATAATACACCAGAAATTTCTGTCAAATATGAATTTGACCGAGAAATATTTAAAAAAAGTATTTTTTTGGAGTGTAGTGCTTTTAATAATGAAACATGGACAGTAATAAAAGAAAAAAGGAAAAGAATAGAGACCTTTGAAATGTGATGTTACAGGAGGATTTTGAAAATTAGTAGGTTTGATAAAATACAAAGTGAAGAGGTCTAAGTTGAAAGGAGGAGACAAATTTTTGGCATAATCTTGAAAAGAGAACTATACTGCATTGGAGGGTCATGCATTAAGACGTGCTGTCTTAAAATAATTAATTTAGTGACCAAGAGTCAAATAGAAGGTAAAAACTGTAGAGGAAGACAAAGATTGGAATGTATGAAACAGATAGCTGAGGATATAGGAGAGTATGATGAAGTTAAAAGATTAACAAAGATCAAGAAAGCAACAGAGAAATGCATCAAATGGCTCAAAAAAAAAAAAAACAAAAACCTAAATATTTATCCATATCTTAGTTCAATAAAACTTTTTTTGTAAAGAAAAAAATTAGTATGGAAAGATTTATTTAATTTATTTATTGTAGCAACTATAGGCTAATTGTCCAATTACAGTCACTAATGAAAGATGAGTTTTAGAGCACATAAAAAATGTCAATCTGACTGGCATTTGAACCTGGTATTGATAATAAAATAAAATAGAACACAAAAATTTGTCTATGTAATAAAGTAAAATGATTACAGGTACTATATACAGTCAATATTATTAATACTATACTATGTCATGTTATGTTGTTTTAGCTTTACAAATTGTAATGTTTAGAACAATAACTTATTCTCAGTCATATAAAATACTGAACCATGTACGATACCAATAATTGCAATATTTTGTTATGATACGAGTAAATATTTTATAAAATTTATTATTAAGATGTATGTATAGCTATCATTACAGATAGAAAAGAATATTAAGTTGTTTAACCAGTTAATAGTTACATTATTTTTGTAGTTAATTTGTTGTTTTACTCTTTCTCTTCAAGTTGTTTTAATGGCAATATTGCATATAAATCATCTGAAGTAAAAAATATGAATCAGTGATGTTTTCTTAGAGAAGAGTCTACTAAACAACCCAATTTTATAATAAACAGCATAAAAGTGTTAATTTTAGGAGTGAATATCTGCTGAATTTCAGCAGGATAGATATACTTTCATGCAAAATACTTGATGAAGCAAATTTAAAAACAATTTATTTCTCATCTTCCCTAGTAAGCTTTTATTCTTGAAAGGAATTTAGTAAGACGGACAGTTATACCACTTATACCACGTTACCTTCAATTATTGCACTAAATGTTGTGGGACCTAACAAATATTTAAAAATGAAGAATTTTTTTACTGATTGCACTTCTTTCTGCTAATGATTGTTTTTAGTTCTTTTATTAATTTACGATAGTATAAATTAGGTGTACTGTATTTTTATGTATTTTGTGGTCGCAGATGACGGGGCTGCTTTTTAATCTATTAATTAGATTAAAAAGCTTTATGAAAAACAGCTTTATTTTCATTATGCATTTTACTTTAAAAGTATAATCATTTATAAAACAGGTTATAAGAACATTCACAGCTTTGTAGTTGATAAAGAGCAGTCTCACCCAGTTATTCGTGGAACAATCCTCTTAATTGAATCTCTAGTGATAACATAACATGGTTTTAAAATCCAATTAAAATAGCTACAGTGTTCAGTATCATCACAGAACATATAAAATAGCAGTTTATTAGTGAGATGCTAGCCATTTTTACTTGGATAATAGGCAAATATTTACAGATTTCTAATGTATTTTTTCCAAATTTGATAGTTCTTATGTAAAGAAAAATCCACATGAAGGAAAATAAAAATAAATAAAAAGTATAATATAATCACATGTATTTTATATTTTTATAATATATATATTTTATATAAACACATCAAATATTTTTATTTAAATGTAGTATATTAAGTGTATAAAAACATATAATTTATTACAGTGGTACACTGAACATAATCAGATCATTTTGCATCTTTAATTATATATATTTTAAAATATGTTTTAGCATCCATTTTTTCTGTGATAAAAAAGTTGTAATCTATAGTTTAACAAATAATAAAAATAGTGACTAGATTTTACATCATAATAAATTCTTATATTAAAAAGAAAATGTTTATAATATAGTAAAAATTAATATAAAACATGTTGTATAACTCCTAAATTCATTCACATAAATGCTTTTGTATCAACATTAAGTCTATATAAAATATAGCAATTTATAACAAAAAGCATGATCATTAATATATTAGCATAATTACATTTAAAAAGCTCTTTCATTATATTAAATGATACACACAAAAACAATATAAAATAAAACACAAATATAAAAAATGGATGTAATATAAATAAAACTTTCCTTCTTATATAAACTAATTATAAAACATTATAAAAACTAATGATAGTAATGTTATATAATGAAATGAGTTAAAATTTTAAAACAACTGGTCAAAATCTTTTGAGACTAATTTTTTTTAGAAGTGTGCAATTTTTTTAGCAATTTTAACCATTTAGGGATAAGATTTCAAAGAACATAGAGAAAATATAATGAAATATAAAAACAGATTTTAATGACAAATAAATGAGAAAAACATTTTATGAGTAAGCTAAGTCAGTTAAGAGATAAAGAACACAATTTATAGAGGTAATACTATGAATATGAAGGAATATATTAAATAATAAAGCAACTGAAAGAAAGAGAAATAAATAGAGAAATGAAGAAGCTCTAACAGTAATGTCATGGATCTGCTTTTGTTTTGATAAAAAATATATTAGAATTATTATTAAACAAATAATACATTAAACTAAAAAAATAAAAATAAAAAAAAACATTAAAAAGTGTAGACTGAAATGTATAAGTAAATAAAAGTCTGCTGTTAAATATATTACAAAGTAAGAAAAGTACTCTTTGAATAACGTAAAGTGGAGAGATGACTCAGAAGAATTTATAAACAGAAAGAAAAAACTGAAAAAAAAAGAGTGTAAATGAAATGAATTAAAAGAAGTATTGTGACGTACAATGGGTTTATACTGGAAGCAGAAAACAGGGAGGTATGAAGGAAATGGAAATGCAGAGAGGGTGAAATGCAAATTATGAAAAATTACCCTACATGAAAAATTTACCAGTAATTTATCACAGTTGATACAAATGTAAATAAGGTAAATGTGGATTATATCTTTTCTTTTGTAATTTTATTTTTTGCTTAGCTTCCAAAAGAAAAAAATATTTCTTGGTTAAGATAAAGAAAATAAATAATTTACATAAAAAATTCTTTACTGTTTAATTCACTATTCATTAATGTATGTTATGCTTATTAATAAAGCAATAGATGCTACAAATTTATATAAAGAAGTTTTTTTTTATTGAAAGTTATACTACAAACTGCTTTTTGATCTTTCACACTCTATGTAGTTATTTTTAATCCATGACTGACTTATTACAGAAGTAATATTGATTGAATTTGAATAATGACTTTATGGATTTAATGTAACCTGGCTAGGTTATGTAAGTCTTAAATTATTTTAAGACTAATTATTCTACTGTTTTTATTTAATTTGTCTAATATTCAAAACTAAGTACCTTGAAATTAAACTGATAAATTTTCTTTTTTTAATAAAAAAATTCTATCAATTAATAAATTTATAACAAAATAGATTTTAAAAGCAGTATAAAAATATTTACTTAATGAATATTAATTATAATCTATAACTATTTAAAAATTTATGTAACAACTAAATAATATTAGTCACATAATTTTCTTAAATCAATTGTACAAAAAATTACTAAAAATTTGCCTTATTTGATGGTAAATCTTCATTTTCTCTTTTTAAATTTATTTAATATTAAGGAAAAAAAATTTACATTAAAAAATAATAAGTCAGAACTGATTCCATTCTTTTAGAATAGACTATAGAAAATTATTTTTATTTATTTTTATCAGCCTAATTTATTTACGTACTAATTTTCTTAATATCATTATTAAATTTTAGTAATAACCAAAAAATGTTAAAGATAACAGAATATGTGCTTTGCACTTTATACAACATTAATAAAAAATGACAAAATTTTGTTTTCTGCAATTACACTAATATTATTTTAATGTCTCATATTACCCTTTTATAATAATTAATTTATAAATATGTTTACAAGTAAATTAAAAAAAAAAAAATTGGTAAGATTTATAACAAGATAACAATTAAAAAATTCAATAGTACTCTGAAATACAACAAATAATATGTTTTTACTATACCATTTTTAACACATTCAAATATATCAACAGATACAGAAGTTAGATTTCTGTATTATTTTTTTACAACAATAAGCTCAGTAAAATATTTAAAAAAAAGTTATTGCTAATATCCATCTTATATTGAAACAGTGAACGATCAAATGCAGTACTTAAAAAAGGTAAGAGAAAATTTTAATAATTTGAAAAAAAAAGTATTATTAATCAAATTAACTTTAGTTGGTTATATTACTTTATTAATATTTTAATAATAAAGATTGTAGATCAGTGCTCACAAAATATATACAAAATGTCCAGAATCACTTTTATAAAGTTTCAACATTAAACATTTATATTCAACCAATGGAAAAAAAACATTAATCTATTATGTGTATTTTCTTTTTATTTTATGTATTTACTTAGAATTTTTTTCTTGTTAAAACAAAAAAAAGGAGATTAAAAAATTTAAGACCATACACAAATAAGATTACCTTACTTATTTATTTTTTTATTTATATTAATCTTATAACTCTTATTTGATAACAATTTGGACCCTAGTTATTTAAATATAATGATATTATGGTAAAATATTACTTTTTTTGTTGGAATTATTGTTTAAAATTTATATAAGCAATAACATTATTTTTAAGACTGAAAAATATATGTTATGTTCATCAACACTATCTGTAAAGAAGTATTTCCTTTCTTTTTATAATTATGTTTACATCTGAACAGTAAAAAGCCGACTTCATTAATATTTTGGACCAAAAATCTATATTATCAATGAAAATTAAGTGTATTTACAGAAAAAAATTTAAAGATTAATTTCTTTTCATTTTTAGCTGCTTTTTTTTTAGAATAAAAATTTTTTTGTAGATCAAAAAAATAAAAATTTTTTTTTAATTTACAAGTAGCTGCTAACTTTATAAAATAATGTAAATTTTGTATTTAAGATTTAATATTGTAATTGTTATGCTTTATATGTTGGAAAAAAATTAATTATAATAAAAATAAAAAATAGACTAGCATTTTTAAAATGTATTTATATAATATTATTATTAAGATTTACCAAATATTATTTTTAATAAAGAAATTCATATTTTTATTTGTTATAAAAATCACCTTTGCAGTAAATAAAATAAATTAAGCATGAGTAACGTAAATGTAAGTTTTAATAATTTAATGTTATTATTTTTTTTTTTTTGAAAAACATACAAGTTCTGAAAAGAAGATATTGTAATTATGTCAATGTATTAAAATCTTAAACTATTTCTTTTTATGAAAAAAAGTATATGGTGCCAGCACCATTAGCTTCATAAATATATTTATAACTGATTATATATAACAAATAAATAAATATGAAATTTATTTAGTATAATAAAAGTTATAATAAACAACATAATTAAAACACAACATTTATATTTACTTGTTAGAATCGACAAAAATATTTTTTTTTTTACTTTTATAACATCTTTTAATTACTAAGCATAAAAATATTTTTATTTTAAAAATTATCTAGATTATTAATATAAAAAGTTTATAAATTCTAAAAATATTTACTTAATTATATACATTTATGCATATTCTATTTAGTCATCTGAACACAAAAATTAGTAAATTACTTTGCAATAATTGCTTGTGGTAACAAAATATAAAATGAAATAACTACTGTTACAGTTTACTAAACTATTTTCTATAATTTATATTAATTTTACAATTATATACGTTTAAGGAAAGAACTGCATATTTCTAAATAATATATTAATTTAATTTTCTATTTTACCAAAGCTATATAACAGTTAACTGGGATAATAGGCAGATGTACTATTTAATAAAAAATTATGCATTAGTACTTAGAAAAACAAGGAAATCTTATTATCCTTTATTTTAATAATGCTTAAAACTGAAAACATAAAACCAGTTTAAAATTAGATGAAAAAACAAGGAATCAATAGTATTAAGAAAAGACGATACACAAGTGACTGAATAATGATATTCTTTGCAATATTTATGTCATGTAATTCATTTTAAATGTTAAATACCAGACTAATGTTTACACTTTGTAATCTTTTTTTTATTAAGAAAGTATTGTGAAGATAGATATATCATAGTATTTTCTATAGTTTTCATTAAATGTTTAAAATATATAATAAAAGTATGTAAATAAATTCTAATGTAGTATTATTTTCTTAATCGAGATAAAAGAAAGGGTTAAATTTATACCCGAATTATTACTTAGTTTATCCTTTTTTGAATGCAGTCATTGAAGATAATTAATTATCTGAGGTTAAATCCTTTACATATGGAAAAATCATCATCTTATATTCTATATATATATATATATATATATATATTCTATATCGCAGAGTGGCAGTGCCTTAGCCTATTGTCTGGAGGCCCTGGGTTCAAATCACGCTCAGGAATGCCTGCAAAATTCATTTATCATCCATTGATAACTGCTAAAAGCGTGTAAGCGTGTTGTTATTGTATAAATAAATTTAAAAAAACTTTTTCTTGTTTCCCTTGATATATATATTTCATTGCAATAATTCTATATCAAATTACTTTTAGGTGTAATGGTGAAACTCATGAGAAAAAGAAAGAGAGAGACAAAAAACTGAGTGCGTGTTAGGCTGGAAATATCTCTTTTATTAGGCCCTGAGCTCATTTATAATATAAACTCAACTACAGCAAGAAATGAAAACTGAAGCCCTAACTGTAATTAAATCAGTGTTTGAATTCAGAATAAACTAATACAAAAAAAAGCTAAAATACTTAATTTTTTTCCAGAAAGGATACATTTCCATAATAGGAGGAAAAATAAAAATTTGATTATTGCAAAATTTATTATAACTACAGCTGTTTAATACTGTATGTAATTAATTTTATTGTTATTTCAAATAGTTAAACTTTCTTTCACCAATTCAAATAGTTAAACTTTCTTTCACCAAATGTGTATCACATTTTAATAACAACATACTGAATGAAAAATGTAAGAATTTAGTACCATTAATGGAAAGAAGTTAATAAAACTGTTCAGCCATTTTCATAGCTATTGTAACAATAAGCTACAAACAGATATACACAAATAAATTTTTTTATATAATTTAACCCATTAGATAATAAATAAATAATAATCAATTTTTTTGTTAATTCATTTATTCTTTAAGTGACAGGTTTATGGACAAATATAGTTACTTATTGATAGATGAAGTTTATAGCATATGAAAAAGATCAATATTATTAAATAATAGAATTAATTATTATAATTATAATATTATTAAATTAATTAGAATAGCAAGTCAATTGGGAATCATATTTTTAAAATGTATGCAGTACATAAATTACAAAAAAAAAATAACTACGTATGTTTGAATTTTTATTACTGAATAATGTGTACTAATGCATAATTGTGTTTTATCTAATAAAAATTATTCTGCAAAAGCTTATAGTTTGCAATGTAAATAATGTAAAAATGTAAATGTTTATTGTACTTCTCAATAATGTAACTGTAACAAAAAAAATATAACCGACAATGATTTATATATAAACAAATATTTATAAAAGTATTAAATAAAAACTAAAAACAGCTATAAAACATATATATCACAAGTTGTCAAATAATAAAGATAGTAATACTAAATTTTTTTAATAATAAAAAAGTTCTTAAATTATAATAAAATATTTAAATAAAATTAATCAGTTCAAATTAAAGGTATTAAAAGAAAGAACTTTGGTTTCAGACTAATCTAAGATGTCCTTTTTTATTTATAATTATTAAAACTACAATTAAGGTAATAAAATATATTCAAGAAAAAATATTTTAAGAATTGATCCTTTCACTAGTAGTATTTTTAAGAAATAACTTTAATTTTTCAGAAAGTGAAAAATTCTCAGCCAATTTTTCTTACTAAAAGGTTTTTAAATAATAAAAAGTAGTAAAAATACTATATTAATAAATGCAATATCCACTGTAACATGAGTTAAAAGCAAGAGATGCTTATGAATGATGTTTATCAGTATCAGTCTGAATAATGTTACAGAACATATGTAAAGCATTTGAATTCATGCAGGCAATCTCAATGCTGGACGTTAATGAAATGGACTTCCTAAAGGAAGTGTTATTGTAATAAAAAGTAGTTTATAAAATGAATTATAGAAAAATTACATTATTTCATTTATAAATAAATATATACCAATAAAAACATAAAAAGCAACATATAAAACTAGCTAACTAAACAGTAAAATTTATAATAAATTCGTAATAAATACTGAATGCAAACTGAAAAAAAGAGATGCAATGAAACCGTATTGTTTTATGTTTTTTTTAATAATTATTAAAATTGAGATCATCAATCTTCTAGCATATTTAACTTACTTAATTACTTTATTTCACTATTTTTCCCTTAGATTCTTAATTAAATGACACATTGTATCTACTTCATTATAAAATAATCTATGCAACAATAGGCTTAGGACATCTACATGAATTTTAGGAATACTAATTTACGATTCTAAACTTAAAATGGCTTTCAGCTAACATAACTTATAACAGTTTAATAAAAATTATAAATTTTTTTAGTCAATCAAAGAGACAAGCTAAAGCACCTATCACATATTCCAAAAAGCATGAGCTAGAACATTTTTTACTTGGAGAACCATCAACATCTTTTCTTTTTTGTTTTTTCGGCTTATTTTTCTTCCCTAATTTTTTAGATGAATTAGATTTGCTAGAATTTTTACCACTGTTAGAATTTTTTGCTTTAGCAGATCTTTCACTCAAAATGACAGGTGATCCACATGATTTTTTTCTCGGCCTTTTTAATTTTTTTAGAACTTCTGGTGTTAATATAGGAGCAGTCGCTGAAACAGGTGAACTAAGAATATGACCTAAGATAACTGTAGTTTCAAACTGATCAAGCAAACCGCTTTGCATTGGACCTGAAAGAAATTCTTGAGAAGTCATCAATAAATAACGAACTGAAAACAAAAGATCATCACCGAGAACAGACCTACGATTTTCAGCAGATAATTCTAACTGGCACCGTTTACATTCACGATTACACCATCGTTCTAAAGCTGAAAATAAAACAGCTTCTGAAGACATAACTAATGTATCCCTTTGAGCAATTTCTTTTAATGCATCTATTGTAACATCTTCAACACTTTCTTCAGCCAGAACAGAATTGGCATTAGCATCTATGAACTGTAGGCAGTTATGATGAAGCGAGGAACATAAACATGTCACCGTATCCAAGTTATCATTTGAATCTTTGTCAACTCCTACTGAATAAGTTTCCATATCAGATTCTTGAGGAGGTGCTGATGCAATCCATAAACCTAAATCTCTCCTTTCATCCTTAACATCTATTTGGTGTACTTCACCACAGTACAGACGAACATGCTGATAAATTTGTAGAACTGTTCCAGTTGTAAGGTGGTTATCTAAATATGTTATACATGTACGCATTAAACCTGCACATAGATATTTATGAGCAGCATATAGTGTTGCTAATGCTGTGCTCACTGACTGAAGGTTAACATCCTCTCGGTACAGGAACCTGTTAAACAAAATCAACAAATTAATATTTATATATATATCTACATAAAGTTATAATATAACATACAGATGAATTGAAACACAGAAAAATATTTAATAACTGTAAAAAGTTCTGGAAAAAATATTTTAGTTAAGTTGATTTATTATTTTTTTTTTGTAAAACCTGAACACTCAGTATTTAACATTTTTTGCTAAGTAGTATATTTCATACTACATGGTTTACAATATCCATGTAAGTGCAAGATACAGTCATTCCCAAAAATGGCATAGCAATATCCAAAAATAATAAGCATATCATTAGAGTCTTAGTAGGGTAATTGAAGGTGAAATAGTTTTCTAGAGTCATCTTCACAGATTTGAATATACTGAAATACTGCATAATGTTGCCAAGTCTATTGAAAAAAAGGTAATATTTAACCTTAAAAGGGAAACCGTCAAAGTACCCTTGGGTATAGCTTAAACCTACCTTAGGGTACAACTACCTCTAGGTATAGCTATATAGCAAATATCATTATTCCCAGAAAAAGAAACTTTTACTAATTGCTGCTTGTATCTCAGATGCTTTATAGGCTTAAGAAAGACTGGAAAAAATAGTGTAAAATAGAAAAATTACTGCTTTCTATGAGAAACAACGCATTATACTCTATTCAACGGGGGTTTGACTGCATTAGTACTACAGTAGAGCCAAGGAAATAAACAAAAAAAGTGAGTTGAGGATAAACTGTTTTTTTTTTTTTTTTTTTTAGTTCAACCTAATGGCCTGAGAAAAAGTAGAATATTTTGAAGTCCGTGAATTGTCTTAGGGAGTAATAATATAAATATATCAAAAACTAGACTATCCTACTGAGAGTGAGATTTTTATCTCTCAAATAAAAATTTGCTAACTTCAATCTATTGAAATTTTCACTATTTAAATTTAGATGGATGGAATGACAGATAAAAAAAAGCCAAACCCTTGCCTGCAATTGACAAACTATTTATTAAATTATTTTGTAATACTATAAAAACCTATTCATAAAAGAGAAAAATTCATTTTTTACAAGGAAGATTACCTCAGCAGATGGTCAAAGGCACGGCCATCAACATCATGTATAGCTACGGTGGGTCCAGAATCTGCAAGGGGTCCCTGGAGCATAGCACGGAAGACTGGATTGGCTGCAGAAAGAATAGCTTTGTGCCCTGGAAATCTCCAAGTTTCAGGCTGTGGCCCTACAAGAAATGTGACATCACTTCCTGCCTCACTGTCAAACAAGGAGTCCCATCTGAAAAAAATTAAAACATTATTTTAGTATATTTTCAATTAAAAAGAAAAATATATAGATAAAATTAATTAATTTAGAGGTTATATTTGTCATATGAAAATATTTGATCATTCATATATATTGAGTTGAGGATAAACTGTTTTAACAAAAGATAAATTAATTATACATTAATCTAATTCAGAAAACTCTGAAACAGTTGCTGTTTCTTTGATTAAGAGCAGTGAGAAAGGAATTGCTAGGATATCTAGTGATGTCTGCTAGATAAAACTAGATTTTAAAGCATAAGAATACTGCTCATTGATTAAAACAGTAACACATTTTAAAGTAATAAAAACTTTGCAAACAATGTAGATCATCCGTTGTAACACCATTGATAGAGGACCTGTGTAATTACTTTTATTAGAAAAGATTGTGTAGAAGGATAATTCAATACCTATTAAAAGTATAACTTAAATATTTTCAAATATTTGAAAATTAATATTATACTGAGAAAACCATTGTTTTGAATCTATTAATTTTTTATTGCAATGCAGAATGCAAATCAGCACAATGTACACAAACAAATTATTTTTCTTTTCTTAAGAAAATAACAATGGGCTATTTCTTCAGAAAAATTATTGGTAAAGGTCCTGCATTACACTATTATTTGGTGGTATACAGTGGTACTGCTTGCCCCCAAACAAAGTTTAATGCTTATACTTTTCAATGCTTTTAGTAAAATTAATATTTTTGGCCTTAGAGAAAATAATTCATGTTTATTTTTCAAGCTAGTGATTAGAAGGGTAACACTTTATTATGCTTATTTATTGATATACATTGATATTATTTAAACGTTTTTTCAGTTGATTTTTTAATTCATTGACGGTAATGTATCTCAGCTGATAAAAATTATAATTATATTTATTATCATAATTTTTGTTATCAATAGGATTTTAAAACACCGCTATCAACAAAACAACTAGACTGATCTGTTATTCTATGATGTGTTTTACATAATACATATACTTTACTGTTACAATAAGAATTTATTAAAATTTTACAGATTTGTCTGTCAGATGTCATAAATTAAATGGTTTCACTTTTACTTGAGACAATGTAGAAACTTCCCACAAGGTGGTAGAACCATGCTCAAGAACAAGTCTCATGAGTTCCAGAGGAGGTTAGCAGTAGCACGATTTCCCACTGCCTTCTTAGCAAAATGTGGTATTCGACCAATATTAACATAAGTGATATGTATTCCAAGATCAGCATACCATGTCTACTGAGATGGAAGTGATGATATGTAACACCTTTACTTTGCTACATGAAAAGAATTTGCTTGATAATGTAGTTAAGATCATTATTCATATTAAAGCAGCTGCTACGAATAATACAAATCATATCGTAGGTGCTTGTATGTGTTATAGTCATAAGAAAGACTGGAGCAGACAGTATTAAACAATAAATCAATATATCCTTTTTGTTTTATAAAACAGTGTTCAGTATAACAGAACTGAAAATATGTTACATCAGTTGCTACTAATAGTAAAATATGACTTAGTTCTACTATAATCAGGTTTTTTGTTTTTGTTTACTATAACAAATTATCATTATTATCATACATCATTGTTCAAATTTATGTTCTTTGTTAACAAATTTTTCTGACATCTAACCAAATATTTGGGATTTAAAGCATTAGGAATAATCTCTTATGAGCACTTAATGAGTGAAATTCATAAACTAGACATAACCTATTACTCTGAAAGCAAGGACTACTGTGAATAATTTCTTTTCTGAAAATTTTAATTTAGACTGAAATATAACATACCATCATGAAATACAGATGTCAATAATGATAGCAATTGAAACAGTGGACAGGAATTCTTCATAATATAAACATGGATAAACATCTGATACATAGAGAAAACTAGCAAAACTGTATTTATCTCCTTATCCATTTTCACACATAAAAAATTTTAAATCATAAAACTATATTATATTTCACAATAATATTGTATATTAAGATAGCTTACATTTTTTTTTGAATGAAGTTTATGCAATCTTCAGCAACAATAATTATTACATAAACATTTTATTATTCATACTATTATTGTTATTACCGTCTTGGCAGTAGGGGCTGAGTAGCAGGTGGGTTGTCGTTTGGACACATGTTGGCATATAAAGAATATAAATAAGGTATTCATTCCCTAATTCAGGCACAAATTCTGGTGTTTTTGTCACAACATATGGACATCATATCGTCAAAACCTGTGAACAGAGAGAAAAGTAATTATATTTTAATTTTAAATAAAGTAGAATATTAATAGTTCATTAGTTTTAGAATTTATGGAAGTGTTCCGTCATTTTAATTATTTAAAATGTATAATGAATTATATAAGGAGTAAAAACAAAACAGGATTTTTACACTGTAGTGTAGAATGATATTTTCTTACGTTACAAGTTAAAATTTGTTTAAAAAAATTGTATTGTCATAGATGCCTAACTAGTTTACTTATCTGTAAAAACTACCCTCCATTGATTGTAGAGTTAAGGGCACCTGGGCGTGGTGCTTACCTACTCAACCCCTAGTAATAACACTTAACCATGTTAAAAAATTACAGTTCTACCTCACTTAACATATAATACTTATAATCTCTCACAGAGTTGAGTTACAAAAGTATTTATATACTAGGAGTAGATTTTAGATTTAATAATTACATTCTACAATTCAAATTGAAATAATTAACTACGTTAGAGGTACTAAGAAAATTAAATTTGAGTACTATGATTTGTATTAGGATTTAATTATATCTAGAAAAAATTTATAATATATAAGCTAACAAATAAACTCTTATTAAATAAAATAAAGTAAAACAAATTTAATAAAATATTTTCATTTACTTATCAGTTTTAATTTTGTATAAATCTTAATACAAGAGAGACATAATAACAGATTTATTAATGAAATTATAAAATAAACTTAGTTATCTCATTGCCCAAAATTATATTATCTTTGTATTATTTTATAATACATTATATGTATTATTAGTATTATTTTATTAGATTATTTTTTATCAAGCTAATATCATGATTATTATATTAACAATTAACTATCCATTTCTAATTCTGACACTATGATCATATCTAAAAAAATGGGACATAAATTTTCATTAAAATTCATCACACAAAAATGAATTTCTCCATCAATTTCTCTAATTGATAATTATCTATTTAACAAAAACATTCTTTTCAATGATTTTTTCCTATTTATATAATCAATGGGTTGTATAACAATTTAAGGTACATTAAGTACCATAACTTTAACAGTCATAACCAAAATGACATGAATCATAAAATCACTCCTGAAAATGACTTTACATAAAAGAACTTATAGCTAACAAAAAACAACAAGCACCCCATGTCAAGCTTACTGTAGGAAAATAGGAATGAAGTAGTTTTCCACTACCTTCTTTCTTCATTGAACTAAACCTAAGGTTGTGTACCAGCATGCAAGGATATCAGCTCACTGAACTACAACTGATGTTTAGCTCTAAAAATAAACCTTCACTCTATTCCACCACACTTTCTAGCTGTATAGTGAACATCATTACTCTCAGAGATCTCTTGACTGGTGTACCAGATGGTTTACATATATCACAGTCACAAGAAAGACAGAATATGTAGTTTGAAGTAACAAATTATTGAATTTCTTTCTGTCAAGAAGTAATACATTATACAATTGTCTACAAAGTAGGAGAAATATTAATTTAAAAAAAAACCAGATTAATTAGCCATAAACATATTAAAAGTATTTTTCATTTGATACCTTGTTTCAACGGAGAAAATTGAGGATGTACGATAGTAATTCTGCTAGTAGTAAAAAAGTATATACATAAAAAATTAAGTAAATTTTTATGGTATAGAAGTGGAAAAATAAATAAAAGCTAATTTTATAATTTTCAAAAAGAGTTTATGAATCATTTTTCTCAAAGAGCAATATTTTTTGAGATATCTGCAAAATACTAACTTTTTCTCCTTTCCTGTCTAGCACAAAATAAAATTAAAATTTTTTACAAGCTTTTATTTCATCACAAGGAAAAATGCAAATTTTTATCCAAATCTTCATTACAATGAACTTAAAGTTATTTTTCTGTAATACTTGTATTTATAAATTTAAAAAAAGTTAGCAGATAAAAGATTTTTTCGCTAACTAAAAATACTTGTTATGTTTATATATAACATTCACATTTGATACAGCAAGATAAGAACGAGCTATTAACTTTATAACTAAATATAAATTCTTTTACTAGCAGTTGAGGCTAAAGATCAACTGAGTGACCTATCAGTGTGGCGGTAATTTTAAACAAACTCATTATATGTATTATATAATACAATATTTCTTGCACGTGGATTTCAATGTTACATGAGAAAGTAGCTTGTATTTATATATATGTCTGTAATTCACGAAGAAAAACATGAACTTGTGAGAACATACTTATGCATGTTTGCATGAGCGTTCAAAAAAACATTATAAGTAAAATTTAATTTTTCTATTTATCAACAAATAGTTGAAGAGACTAATTTCTTTATGTAATTTAACGATGGAGTAATTCAAGTATTAAAATCTATATGAAATATTTTATACTCATTCAGATAAAATGTGTATAAAATTTTATTCTTAAAATGGGCTTCATTATAAAGAATATTTGAGATCTTATCGACCTAAATTAATGACAAATTTGCAAGTATTCTTAATTCCTAAACCTGAGTAGTGGTTTTAATTTTTTGTGATGAAAGAATATACTGGAAATGTTAATTTCTAAAGGTGGAAAGAGGTTAATTGGAAATTCACAAAATTTAATTACTTATAATTACAAAATAATAAATCTATAAAATAATTATGAATTTAAAGTGAAAAAATGTAGATAATACAATAATAAATTATAATTTTTTTTTAAACCAGTTTTCTAGCCAACCACTGTGATAGTGTTAGTGTTTTTGCCTTATCCGGTAAGGCTTGGGTTCAAATCCCAATCAGGCTTGGCCTTTTTGGTACGGTCAAAAGTTTATCTCTCATAATCAAAATAGTTAATTTATTTGAATGGAGTTAGATTTTGTAATAACAAAAAAAAGAAAATAGATCTTTCAGAAAAAAAGGAGAACAGGTGGTTCTGGATTAAAAAAAAATTACATTGATCTGTGGTTGACCTCAATCTGTTGAAGACAGATCCGGTCCAGATTGAAGACGAAATTGATAGATGAGGTTTTTTTTTGCTTTGTAGAGGAAGTTCCTTAGATAGTCAATATAGTAAATGTCTTCCGCTCATTTCAATGGAAGATTATTGAAAAAAAATCGTGGTCATACAGATGATTTAAAGGTATCTGACATCATTAATTAATACTGATTGTTATAACATAATGAATTTTGATATTAAAAAATATTTTCTTTTATTATTTTTTAATACATATCCTAACATTCCTGACATACTTATATATTACACGGTAATACTTTTCTTAAGTTATTTTTCTGCATTTTTTATTTTTTATTTTGTTATTTTTATCAAGAAAGGTTTCTCGCCTTCGACTTTATTTTTGTGAACGGATTCTTTTTACATTTAGGCGGAAATTTCATACGGGCCCATTCATAGTTAAATAAAAATTAATCTAAATACTTAAAAAAGCTTAAGTTAAAAAAAAAAATATATAGTACTACTAAATTCTTTTTTAAATGTCGACTGTATGAAGAAAGTCGGGGCCCGAAAATTTTCGTTTTTCATATAGTACCGACTTCAAAGTCGAAATTTAAATAACAAACAAATGTTATTATTTTATACTTTGTAAACCTTTTTATGTCGGTTTTATTTATTTTTAAAAATTTATCTTATTAATTGAAATTAAGAAGCAACGAAAAGTTACAATCAAAATACCGATTAATGGAGTTTAATTATTCTTATTCTTATATCTCACTTTGTTCGATCAATTAGAACTAATAGTTACTACATGATACTACAGACTGGTATATTATAAAAATACACTTCTTCAATGCTGACAAATTCTTATTTAGCAGTTTTTTTTTATATCAAATTAGTTTTTGAGTTGTAATTATTATATTCCATTTGCTACTTATTATAGTCAATATGATCACGTAACAAATTATTTTTTATTCAAATTGCATAAAAAATTTGATAAAAAAAAATTAAACATAGTATAAATGACAAGTAGATAAGTTAGATTTTTTTAATTTTAAGACCAATTTGGTCAAAGTTATACAAAAGAATCTAACAAAAACATTTACAGAATAAAAATAAATTATGGTAAAACAGAAATACATTTCATTGAACGAAAAAAATATTGATACTTACTGCATAAAGTAATTAAAAAATTCACTTGAAATAATAAAATGTAAATAGTCTTATGATTATAATACACAACATATAAGTTCTTCAATTTTATAATGAATAATTATCACTAAACAACAGAATGCACACACATACTCCTAGTAAAATAAAAGGTGATATGATAACAAAATGTTTTGTGCCGGTTTATATAGGTTTTTCTTCATGCGTATGAAGGAGAGGGGGATAATATATGAATGAGCGCGGTATGTTTCATATAGGGTTTTCCTATTTTTTTATTTATTAAAATTTTCTTATTCTCGGGCCTTTCAGTCATTCGGTTCTAGTTACGTTTCCCCCTCTACCACCACACTTCTTCTTTCCTACCACACGTTTTCTCTCTTCATTCGCTTACTCACTCTTTCTTTATTATTATCATTTATTATGACCATTATCTATCATCTAAGTACACTCATTATAATGAAATAAATTAAAAAAAATACAAATAAATATATAAATTTCTTCTTTTTTTAAATTAATGTATTAAGAGAAAAATATTAGGCTAAAGTGAAATTTTTACGAATTTAACAATTCAATATTAACAAAATTCTGGATTAAGAAGACAGATTAAGCAAAATAACAAGGATACTAGGTCGTTAAAAAATAGTTACTTGTTATGGATCGTTTAATCATTTAAAATAAAAACTACCAAAATGAAAAAAAAAAAAAAAAAAAAAATAGTAACAATAAAAATAAAATTGCAATTAAATATAATCCGTAATTTTATAAGATATATCGTTTGTTTCATGTAGGGTATTGGTTAGCACTGCTAGCGACAACTCCACGAGTCGTCAAAGAGTTAAAGTTCAATTCTTAGTGTGGCAGAAAAAAATTTCTTACTCGTAGGAAAAACTTGTATTTACGAAAAATCTGGTTTACATAATTAATAAATTAATTAAAAAAACTGATGTGGACACCACGACTTCATTGTACGCCTAATAAATTACATATACACATTTTTTGCTGCACTTCATTTAAACTTATTTCATTTGAAAGTGAAATACGATCCTCATATTGTTTAATAAAGTGGACAGTTACACAGAAAAATGGCTCTAAAAATCTCCTTAGCATCTTATATTAGTTTATATATTCATTTTGTTTCACGTCGCTCGAGTAAATAATATGTGATGTAAGCGAGAACGTGTCAGATCTGTAACATGCACACATCGGTTCAAATTCGAATTCATATACATATAATTTTTTAAACTTTTTTTTAATTTAAATATATTGATTTATTAATAATTATTTATTATTAATTTATTTATTTTACTAGGACTTGAACGCTGGAACTCTAGACTTCCAAATCAGCTGATTTGGAAAGACGCGTTCACCACTAGACCAACCCGGTGGGTTACACATTTCTTACCTAGCTATAAAAAGTATACCGCAACATGAAAGATTTTGACTCCAGTAATTAACTGAAATTAAATTTTATGGCACTGGAAATCAAACACCTCAAGTTTTAAAATATTAAATAAATTACCGTTAAAAAACATTAACGTTTTCTATATTTTATGTAAGCTATTTATCAATAATTAATAATCTTTAGATTAAAATTAATCTTCAGAAATTAAAATATATTAGCAACAAGTATTCCTTTAAATATTCTACATTATTTATAAAGTTTATTTAATTAAAAAAATTAAAATTAAACTTTAAAAATTAAATACAGATTTAAAAAAAACCATTACAATATTGAAAACTAACTCTTTTTTAAAATTTGATTTTTTTGAAGTCGATGACGAACAACTATCAGCAACTTATCGCTACCGAGGTGGTCAAATGAATGAAATGGTGTATAATTTTATTTTTCCAAAGTTTCCTAATTTCCTTAAAATACTTTGTACACGTAAATATTAACAAATTTGGTTAACTAAAGTTTTCTCTAATTCTAACACCCCTCTCTTCAATAAAGGCTAAAATAAGAAAAAAATAAGTTTTCAAAAAACTTTTCTACGTTTTAGGCTCGGTGTCAATAATTAAAATAATTGTAGACAGATAGCTCTATATATGAAGTATAAACTTTCAAAAAATATTTGAAAAATATTTAAACCGAAGGGAGATAAATCAAAAGAACAAAAAAAATGTATTTCTATTTTCAGAGGTGGGGTTGGTTTTTGAATCTTTTTTTGATTATTTATAAGAAAATCAAAATTGGATTTTTCGTGATATTACTCCACCCCGTTAAGGATTAAAAAATAAATATAAAACATATTTGAATACTAGGGCATTGATCATATTAATTAAAAAAAATAAATTAATATGTTCAATGCCCTGTATATATATATATATATATATATATATATATATTTGAGTTAAATTTAAAGAAAATTGGTTCGGTCAATCCTGCGAATAAGGCCAAAAGCAATGAGACATACATACATATGTTTTTTGATCTAGATGAACTAGTTGGACCCTAAACGTAAAGATTTTCAAAAAACCGGATACCCCATTTTTGACATGATCGCCCTTTAATATAGCTATTCTAGCTAAATTCGCCGGGAAAGTAAATGGATAGAATTAAAAATCTGCATAAGTCACTTAAAAAATAAATCTAGACAAATTTTCAAGTATAATAAAAGTTAATTGTGTAAAAATATTTTTGTGAAAGAATGAAATTTAAATCTTATGATCATTATTTGTGCTATCATTTTAGTTTCGTATTCAAATTCATAAAATTTCTTGTATCAAGCTTTTTAAAATTCATAATTTTAATAAAAAACCTTTTAAATTAAAATAAAAGTGATGAATATTTATCTTTTTTTTTTAACGTATAGAATGGGAAAAATATTTTTCCATTTCAAACATGTCATACATATTTAAAGAAAACGTTTGTAATTTTGACTCATTAATACCGAAAGAAAAATATTTTTAAATGTCGTTTAAATTATGGCCAATAATTTAATCGGAAACACAGTATTTGTTTTATTTATTTATTTTTTTAATTATGATTTAATAAAATTATAAATCAATATTTGAAATGTTTTTTTATTTGCATATTGTATGAAATAAGTTAAATACATTATTATTAGTACATTTTAAATTGGTATCGACTACAGTGATCATTTGTAACAAACAAATCCCACTAGCAAGCAGCGAAAGTACACAGCATTTTTTAATGGATTTCCAAAAAAAAATTGGAAATCGCTATTGCGCCTGGTCGCAATATCGCATTGATACTGGAGGGACAAGTAGAAAATGAGGTGGGAAAAATTGCGTAGGCAGGTAGTGTTTCGAATAGATAAAACAAATTGTTAGGGATATAGGATAGGAGGTATACCGAAATGAAACGACTGAAACTAGTTAGGAAGTCTTGGAGAGTTGTATCAAACCAGACAAATGAGTGAAGACATAAAAAAAATTCTGCCCGGTCATATTTATATACGTATGTATGTATATATAAAATTTTTCCATCTGCTTTACCGGACGCAAATCTCAACCGATTTTGAGGAAACTTGTTTGGGTAATGAGAATCTACTGGGAACAGAGTTCTATTGATTTTCAAGCGAATCGGTTCACAGAAATCGGTTTTAGATCCAAAAATCAGGATTTTGGAGTTCATTTTCAGCCTTTTTTCGTTCTACCGGACACAATTTTTAACTGATTTTGATAAAACTTTGTAGGACAATGTAAACCTAGTAGAAATAGAATCCCATTGATTTTTAAGAAAATCGATTTACAGGAACCGGAAATAGAGGCAAAAAATTGGGTTTTTTGGGTAGGTTTTCAAGGTTAACTAAAACTGGAAATCCGGCTTTTAGACGGACTTACTGCGACAGAGTTTCTTTTTAACTTTGGTGATGCACTAGAACAATTCATTAAAATTGGGTTTAGTCATTGGCATTTTTACTCGATTTCAAAGCGGTAAATTTTCAGGATAGTATTTCAGTATTTTACAGAACCTTATTAGGTTATATGAAGTAACATCAGAAAAAAAAGGGCAAATGTCTCATAATCTTCTATCTATACCATTTCATTACCTTTTTACTTCCTTGTACGAAGTAAAGGAAGTATTGTGATGGCGAAAAATTTCGATTTCCAGATTTCAACGGAAATATCCATTTTGACCATCCCTGATTCCATTTTGACTAGTTTCGGTGTGACGTCTATACGTACGTACGTTTCTCGCATAACACAAAAACGATTAGCCGTAGGATGTTGAAATTTTGCATTTAGGACTGTTGTAACATCTGGTTGTGCACCTCCCTTTTTGATTGCAATCGACTGAACCAAAACTGTCCGAAAAAGTCCAAAATCCAGAACAATTCGGATTTTTAGTAATAAGTCCTAATTGAGAGATTTTCATTGATTCCAGAGTTATAGTTAAATTAAATTTTAATTAGTGAAATATTTGGATCAAGGGAAAGGTACATCGGTTCGAATCAGACTTCATCTTTTTTTTTGTTAACTTTTTTTTAAAATCTAAATATATTGATTTATTAATAATTATTAACTTCCGATTGTAAAAAAAAATGTTTACAATAAATAATAATTCAAGAATAACAGTAAAAAAAAATATGAAAAAATATCAGAAGTTATTAATGAAATAACATTTTATGTACTTTACGTTTAAAAAAAATTTGCGTATGTAATTTAATAGGCGTACAAGGAAGTACGTGTGATGCCCACATCCGATTTTTTATTTTTATTTACCTTCAAATTGAATTTCTCTACAAGCACCTCCTTAACATTCAATTATGCTTCAAAATCCATTATTATTATTATCTCAATCAAAAGATAATGCCATTAGTAAAATAAAATATTTATTTAATTCAAATCAAAACTTAATATTAAATTTTAATCTTAATTTTCAAATTTGTTTTTTTAAATTTTCCTTTATGCTTTTTTCAATAATAAAAAAGACGGCACTGAATTGGATAACTTTCCCGGCTTCGCCAGTCGATATGCAATTCTTAATATTTTATTATTTTTAATATTTTTATTTTAATTTTTGAAGCCAAGATGCTAACGAAATAAAACAATAACCAACATTTTTAATTCGGGTTTAAAAAATAAATTTAAAAAAATAATCCTTAATTGGTGATGGCAAATCTAGAAAAAAAACTTTTTAAAATTATTAAAAAATACAAAAGATACAACCATAATTCTAAATAAGCAAAGTTATAATTTTCTAGGAAGAAGTGAAAATGTTTGGCTAATTTTTTTCAAGAAATACTGAAGAGTAAGGACTATAAAAAAATTAAGATTTTAACATTTTAAATGCAATGGGTAACTTGCGAGATGGATTTAAATTTAAAATAAATTTAAAAAAATCTGGATCGGTAATTATTTTTCACCGTTTGAAATACTTTCTTCTGTTATAAACTATTTATTACAGTAATGAAATTAATAAAGCATTAACTGAAATTTTAAGTTAAAGGAATATTTCTAAGCAACTAAAGTAATTTTAAGAAAGAAAAAAATAGAAAATAGTACGTAGCTTTATTTGTATTTACAAAGATATAAAATAAAACGACATAAAAAATACCAAGTGCAATGAATGATTAATACTAAAGTAAACGTAACTTAGATTTAACCTTGACTGTGATGAATAACGTGTGTAGTAAGTTGTTTGCATTTGTATCCACTGTGTATTATAATACATTCAGTTACGTTAAAAATGGAAGGGGCAGGTTGGATAAAATTTTTCCACTGGTAAGTACATAAGAGTGACTTCAATGGGTTCAAAGAAGTACTTCAACTTTGTTTCCCCACCACAATACTATCTGCGTTCTTTTATAAGACAATGATTAGTGTTTATGCTTCAAGCATTTTTAATATATCTATGATCCTTTTAGTATTACATTTGTAATTTAGCAAGTCGAGTCGGTTTTAAGCTAAACGTAAGTTTTATATCATTTTAATATAACGTAAGAAAGTATTATATAAGTTCATTATCGGATAATTTATTAATAACTGATATTTGAAAAATTTTATTTTTCTCCAAAAATTCTATTTAATTATACAGAAAACGTGTTAAAAAAACATATTTGAAGATTTTTTTTTCATAATTTTGTCAAAGTTTTATTTTTATATTATTTGAAAGAAAAAATAACAAAAGAAAACATTAAGTATACTCGTACTTAAATATTAATAGAACTGCTTTTAATCTATATAAACAGACAGAAGTCAATAAAATCTAAATTCATATCAGTTATTACTGTAATTTAATTTTGAGGAAACTTACTTAAATTTAAATTCTAATGTAACACTTTAAAAAGTTTTTATTTCAGATTTTCGTAAACGAATCGCAGAAATTTTAATGCTGATGGCGTTTATAATTAACAGAAAATGATCCTACAAGAATAAAATAGTAATTAATTTTTTTTTATTATATTAATATAAACTGCTTACCAATATATTATTAGTTTCTCACAAGCGCTTTTGGATATTCTGCCATCTTCAGGAGGGATTATAACTTATAATTGAAATATGTAAAACTTTAAAACTCACATATTTAAATATACATAACTGATCATCATTCTGTAAAAGTTAAGTCTTAAGTCGAAGTAACTACGTCCGTATTGTAACTGTTGGCATAACAATTATGATACTATTACAATTACTAGGATTTGAACGTTACTGGTTCTTTAAAAATCACCGAATTGCTGTCTATTTTAATAATTTTGACGGACCATGTTTTCTTTTATATTAGTAAATTAAATTTATTTGTTAACTTAACAATTGTGATGCTATTACAATACGGCCGTAGTTACTTCGACTTACGACTTTTAACTTTTACAAAATGACGATCAATTGTTATGTACATTTAAATATGTGAGTTTTAAAGTTTTACCATATTTCAATTATAAGTTATAATCCCCCCTGAAGATGGCAGAATAGCCGAAAACGCTTAAGGGAAACTAATAATATATTGGTAAGCCGTTTACGTTATATATAATAATTGTATTTTACCAACCGTGCCATGTTAGAAAAACTACTTTTTTTTCTCGTCATATCTGAACATATTCACTAACACATATCTAAGAAATACAAAAATCTAATAAAACATCAATTTTATATTTTAAAAATGAGATGTAATTCCTATTTGAATTTAACTTCGTATTCAAACTTAATTTTCTTTCTCTTTTTCTAATTTTTACATTATAAATTTATGATTATTTCATATCTGAATTATTTTGCATCTTGTGTAAGGAATTTACTAAATAACTAGGATGTGACGAACGGAAACTCTCTTCCTTATTTAAAAATATTTATATCTATTAACCGATGTAAGAATTTTACGGGTGAATTTGTGTTGTGTGTAACTGTCTATATGACAACGCATTTTGAACCATAGGATGAATTTCAGAAAAACGATGCATGACTTTTGACTGTACGATAAACGATAGTTGGGAAAAAGTCAACTTAAAAGTTTGGCTAACATTTTGAAAATTGAACCACCTCAGATATACACCTCATGATATAAATTTTATTACAGTTCAACAACAGTTTTCTAGTCACGGCAATCAGTTCTGCAATTCTAAGTGAGTATACTGGATTTGATTAGTGACCTGATAATGCCAGTCAGTGGATGATAGAACTACATGTTCCACTGCTGAAGCGCGATATACTCATATAGATATCAGGACCACTGTAATCACCGTAAGAGGATGAATGAGGATAATGTGTAGTTTTGTACAGCTTCAAGTGGACCATATCTTTATCCCACCGGATTGGTCTAGTGGTGAACGCGTCATCCCAAATCAGCTGATTTGGAAGTGGAGAGTTCCAGCGTTCAAGTCTTAGTAAAGGCAGTTATTTTTATACGGATTTGAATACTAGATCGTGGGCACTGCTGTTCTTTGGTGGTTGGGTTTCGATTAACCACACATCTCAGGAATGGTCGAACTGAAACTGTACAAGACTACACTCATGCATATCATCCTCATTAATCCTCTGAAGTATTACCTGAACGGTAATTCCCGGAGGCTAATCAGGGAAAAAAATAAAAGGTATCAGGATGATAGTTATAGCCTGTCAGATGGTGCCTGACACTGTATTCATTACGTTGGATTATTACTATAAAAGGAAAGGGTGCAGATGAATGAATTCAACCGTAGACCTGTGCCGGCCTCCATGGCGCGAGTGGTAGCATCTCCGCCTTTCATCGGATGTTCCGGGTTCGAATCCCGGTCAGAAATGGCATTTTCATATGCTAAAAAAACTGTCATTCATTTCATTCTCTGAAGTAATACGTAACGGTGGTTCCGAAGGTTAAAAAAAAAGAAAAAACCGTAGGCATGTAGTCCTAGTAAAGGTAGTTTTACTTTTATACGGATTTGAATACTAGTTGGTGGATACCGGTGTTCTTTGGTGATTGGGTTTCAATTAACTACACTTCTCAGGAATGGTCAACCTGAGACTTTAAAAAACTACACTTCATTTACTTTTATTCATATCATCCTCTCAAGAAATACCTTACGGAGGCTAAACAGAAAAAGAGAGAGGTCTGCGATTACGGCTTTGGAAGCAGAGCTTAGCGGGTGAAACATGATCGCAAAAAAAGAGTATATATTTAATACGAGTACTTAAATCTAATTGAAAATTGATATTTATGTAAGGAATTCAGAAAAATTCAGATTTTCATGAATGAAAAATTTGAGAACTGAACACCGTTAGAGCCCTTTAAAATGTGGATCTGGAGAATGATGCGGAAAGGCGGTAAGCTGATAAGCAGAATAACTAACTGAAGAAATAGTGAAAAGAAATTATGAAAAAGTAGAATCTAATGAAATTAATTGGGAACTGATTAACTATATTTGAGAGAAGAAACTTCGTTAACGAGGATTCAGACTACTAGAAATAGTTGTAAGAAGGATAAAGAAATAACAACATTCAAGTATAAAACCTGAAAGTTTGGTAAAGATGACGGATAGAGGGATAAAGGAGAATCTCAAGATAGATCAAGCTGGGGAATAAAAGCAAAAAATTAAAAAAAAAACGAAAGAAGTAAAGAAGACTTCTGACACTGATATGGTAATATTAAAGTAATCCGATTATCCAACTACATCACAGATATTTTTGTTGAACTAAAAAAATAGAATTCAGCATAATACGATTTTCGGTTTGAAGATTGCACCTTCTTTTTGTTTAGAATCAAACACCATAAATTACTTCAAGGAATACATCACTAGGTTTAGCAGTTTTAAACCTAAAGGTTTAGGTTTAGCAACTGGAAACCTATTTGAATGTAGATTTATCCAACATCTAAATGAATGTGGAACCAGACATATGAAAAAAAATATAACAGCAATTTGAACCTTTCTGTAGTTTGTACTATCAGCGGCCGCGATGCAAACTGAGTTTTTAACATTCATATACTTACTTCTTTCTTTTTCTGTTTAGCTTCTGGAACCACCGTAAGAGGATGATTGAAGATAATATATATGAATGTAAATGAAGTGTAGTCTTGTACAGCTTCAGATCGATTATTCCTTTATCCCACCGGGTTGGTCTAGTGGTGGATGCGTCTTCACAATTCAGCTGATTTGGAAGTCGAGAGTTCTAGAGATCAAATCCTAGTAAAGTCAGTTATTTTTTACGGATTTGAATACTAGCTCTTGGATACCGGTGTTCTTTGGTGGTTGGGTTTCAATTAACCATCTCCGGAATGGTCGAACTGAGACTGTACAAGACTACACTTCATTTACACTCACCTATATCATCCCATTCATCCTCTGAAGTAATACCTGAACGGCAATTCCCGGAGGCTAAACAGGAAAAAGAAAAAAGGTCGACCATTTCTGAAATGTGTGGT